>NW_027210697.1:280000-322500 GCF_029030835.1 Brachyistius frenatus
AAACACTCATGTAACACAACGATGAGATCGAGACAACAACTTGCACACTGAAGGATGCTTCACAAGAGCAGGACGAGTCTGAGGGACCTGGCCTTCAATCTCATGACGATTTCAATGACGCACCTGTAACCCCGCCCACCAGGGAGCTCCGGTCTGCACCTGCACAGCATGTAGTTACACTGTAAGTGGTGCTAGCGTGACACACAGAGTGATTCCACCTACCCTTGTGTGTGTGTGTGTGTGTGTGTGTGTGTGTGTGTGTGTGTGTGTGTGTGTGTGTGTGTGTGTGTGTGTGTGTGTGTGTGTGTGTGTGTGTGTGTGTGTGTGTGTGTGTGTGTGTGTGTGTGTGTGATTACCTACCTCCACCTTGATTGTTTCCACCTGTATCCACTGTCGTCCTGTGTGTTTCTTGCTGCGTTCAACTGGAAGTCGTGAGCTCGTGGTTACGACACGGGAAGTCGTGCTTAGTGTTCAATTGTAAAAAAACACTGTTGCTAGGCAACGGCACCACGGACGGCGTCTAGAAGCCACGGACGCTAACGATTGAGCAAACTAACCGTCGGGTAACGTAATTCAGGAAAGTACATACAGTGTCTTCTTTTACTGTGATATTTCCTTTTTACTGGAATATATGATGCTTTAAAAGAGATGATCAGGGAATGAGCAGCCAGACAGGTCGCAGGGTTTAATTAAAAAAAATAAAATAAAAAAAAAACGAAGAAAAGAAGATGGGTCACATGGTGACAGTATTTAGGAGATAACACTGGATTGATCACAGAGGACTCTTGCTCTCTCTCTCTCCGTATAAGTATGTATAGATAACAGAGTGAAGCTACAGAATGAAAGAATTAAATAAATAATATAATACAGAATGAAAAGATATTAAATAAATGGAACTTATAAGCCTTAAATGAATTAACTAGTGTGCAAAAAAGGCAAATGTTCGCGTAAAAGTGAGGGTGAGTGGAAAGGATTTCACCATTTTCGGCTGTTGGAGGACAATCTGTAGATGTTTGGGTAAATTATGAATGCTTTATTTATTTGTTCTCCAGCAGCAATTTGAGGTAAGTGAGTGTGCAAACATAGAAACACCCAAAAATGATCTCCACAGAAAATACCGAAGAATTCAAAGGAGACCAACACCTCAAAATACAATTTATTGTCTCAATAACTTTTGTAAAAATGAAGCCGTACACTTACAGATCTTATACTAATCATCTAAAACGATATGTGCTTCACCACATGTATAAATTCGGTTCCTATCCAGACAGGAAACTTGTTGTCTGTCATTCCTCCACCCAAAACAACACAATGCAACATGATGCTCAAATAGCCAGTTACAGTGGTGTCTGGCTTTTTACCTGCTGTTACAGAGATTTAGTGGTGTTAATTAATTGAGCATTTAAATCTGTGTGAGATTTCATTATTAAAATGACATAAAACAATAATTTTATCCTGGTTTAAAGCTGTAAAAACTCTTTCAGACGATATATGAGGCCGCGGCGAGAGATGGGAGTATATTTATAGTCTTACAGATGTATATCTGAGTACGTGGTGGGCTGCTGAAGAGAAAGAAGCTTCTCTTGAGTTGAAAGCCGGAGCTGATGAAAAGTTAATGGTATCAGTGGGCAGCCCCTCCCACCCGGGCGGCGGTAATGACAGGGTTGGACTCCTTGTCAGGGACCACCAGCAGAGCTCCAGGCCACGAGGGAAGCCTCACCCCTCCGCCCGGGGCGGGGGCTCCTCGTCCTGGATATCCATCAGCTGACAGCCGGCTGCAGGAGCCGAGGGTGACGGGAGACTCCCGTCAGCAGGTTACAGAGATCGATGTCTGATGTGGAACGACGTCGCCTCGTATGGATTCTCTCGTGACCTTTGACCCCGGCTGTCGAGGGCTGTATTTCTACTTCGTCAACTGCGGGAACGGCTCGAGTCACGACGCCACCGCACTCATTTGAATTTTTCCAGGCTTACATTAAATTAATGGAACATTTTGTTCTCAGTTCAGAGTGAGCTCAGTCATGAATTATAAAACGTCCCACCAGATGTAACCCTCTTTTTAAAATTTGAAAATATCACATCTATGAAAATCGCAGCATTTATCAATGCATATGAACAAAACCAAGTAGCTGCAGAGATGGAAGATAAAAATGTGAAAATGTTTTCGTTAATTCTGGTGTGTCAGGTTGTGTTGAGGAGGCTGTGGGTTCAAAGACTGGTGGACCCAAATGCACAGACAAAGCAGAGGTGGTTGCAAGCAAAATCATTTATTGAGGGACTTAATGGTGCAGAGAACAAGGTGGAGACGAAGAGAGCGGGTCAGGCCCGGGAGCAGAGATTGGACCTCTCAGGAGGGAAAGCTGATTACTGGAGCTGCAGGCAGGACGGGGGACCGGCAGGGAGCTGCAGACGGGACAGATATATGCTTTGTGGGCCAGTGGGTGGGTAACGACGGTCGACTCTGGATCGGGCAGGAGGTCGGGCGGGAGGTTCCGACTCTGGAGCAGGCTTGGCGTTGGCCGACAGATTTGAGGACCAACGTGGGGTCGCCCCTTCTTAAGAGCAGACTCGTGGAGAATCTTGCTGCTGGGCGACTCAAGAGAGGCGTAGGTTGGCTGTGAAAGGTGTTTTTTTTGTTTTTTTGTTGGCTGATTCGGAAATCAAGGGAGACCACGCTGGTGGTTGTTCACCCCAAATGTTTTCAAACACTTTATGAGTGAAAGATGATTGAATCGACATGAAAACCTGTCAGGATCACAAAAACAGATTGAGAAGAAACTCGAGACACTCAAGATCCCATGACCACAGTAAAAACCAGAGTGGAGTTAGTGAGCACTGTTTTCCAGCCAGTTAATGTCATGCAACTCTCCCAGGTTGTGACCGAGGTTTTGTCTGACTTGTCGTGATCCATGTGGACAGACTTAGTTTGTATCTGCAAAGTTTTGAGCATTAAAAAAAAACAGAGTTTAACACTGGTTATTGGTTTGAAAGAGGTGTATAACAGCTGGGTTTTTTTTAACTCTGAATTACTATACATGCAGATGCATGGCTCTGACTATCCAATATCCTCCTGATCTGTGCAGAAATAACTCACCCCACCCACCCCCCCCGGTTCCCCGGGAACAGCGGAAACAAAAGTTATATTGCATAGAGCGGGGTCTGTAGGTGCAGCTCTACGCCTGTGGGTCGAAATGGAAATCATTATACATCAGTTAAAGCCACGCAGACTCTGGTTTATTCACACTGATGATGATAAAAAAAAAGCTCTCTCTGCGTTATTGAGCCTCCTGTGCTTCTGGTTTCTTTACGTACCGAGTCTGTATATCAGTATCATATTAGCAGAAGGCTCAGGAGAAAAAACAGAACGGCTTTTGTGATAAAAATAATACAGATTACGTGAGAAGGTAGCCATGGATACAACATCCCGTCACCCTTGTCAGTGCATATATGGAGAGATTTATGTGTTTCCACCTCAAGTAGTTGTCTAAATGCTGTGTGTTGTCAGATAGCTGCAGTGTAGGTGGATCCTGACCCCAGGAAGTCACAGCATTACATAAGCCTGATGGATTTGAATCGCAGCCTCCATTTCGTAATTAACATTAATACTGAAAAGTTTCTCTGGAAAGCTGCGCCTCATTCCGACAGGACTGCTGATCAACAATTTCACGATCAAATCAAAGCGTTTCAATCGCCTTCTGCTGTTGCACATTTTCACAGAAAACTCCCACATGTTGGACCTCGTAAAAGCCTCCAGTTGAGGTGTAAACGCGTTATTTT
This sequence comes from Brachyistius frenatus, assembly GCF_029030835.1. Lineage (NCBI taxonomy): Eukaryota > Metazoa > Chordata > Actinopteri > Embiotocidae > Brachyistius > Brachyistius frenatus. Next base: position 283,778 of record NW_027210697.1, read on the forward strand.
GAAAGCTGGACGCGCTCTGACACACAGACGGATTATTCTGTCTTTTTTTGTTTTTTTTTACAAAGCTTGTTTGGAGTTTTTGTTTTGATAAAAAAAAAAAAATCCTCTCTGAAACTATTTTACTCACGAAAGCTGCTTCCACAGTGACAGCCTCATTCTCTCATTCACTACTGCCTGCAGTTCATAACAAACACTCAGCAGTTCTTCAGTGGGCACTAAACCGAGATTTCGGACACTTGAACCGTCATCATTACATAATCACCGGCAGAACTATGTCATACACAGACAGTCGTTTTTTTTTTGTATTTTCTGTGTCACCGTGGGAATCTCTAGCTTTATTCAGACTGCAGGAAAATCAGATTTGTTTCTTAAATCAGCTCTTTAGGACGGACTGTCCTCAGTGTTATTTGCAAGTGAGCAGATCGGATTGACTGCGGTCAGACATCGCTGACCTATTGGCACGGGTTGCTGTGGTAACAACGTACGCGTAGCTGGAGATGCGTATTTTCAACACGGAAGCAAAGTGCAAGAAGACGATTTGTTTTGGCGTCTGTATCTCCACTCTCTGATAGCGCTCTGCTAACGGTAGCATCGATTCTGCTCATTCTGTTACGCCGAAAATAACGTTGTCATTGAGACGAAATCCAATCTGAGCGTCTGTAGAAATCCAACCCTCACCGCGTGTTTTGAACAGGTATTATAAGTTGTGTTTAAACTCGTGTTGCACTATTTATATTGCAGCCATACTGTCCTGTTATGTCTCCTCGTGCTAATGATAAAAAGTAATGTCTGTTTAAAACTACTAAACGTGTGCATTTAAACTATCATCTTCAATAAAAGAATGTGAGCGTGTAATATGTTTATTCATGTTCAGCAGATGGTTTTAAAAAGTAAACACATTAATTTCATAGTAAATATATATATAAAAAAAACTCAATTCATGATGAAAAGAGAAATGTTATTACATAAGAAATACTGCACAGTGAAACCAATTCATTCTTTTAATTGCTGTTGTGTCGCAGTAGTACAATGAGAATTTGGATGTGATTTCCAGTAAGGCCTTAGAGAACTGAATTTAGTGAGCCCATCGAGTAACAGCCTTGTTTTTATACAGGTTAGGTTTTTGAGTTACCTGGAAAACCCTGTAGATTTTGGATTTGGATTTTCCTTGACGAATGAGACGACGAGCCTCCTTTAACCCTGAGGAGTTGGACCACGATCACCTGTTGTTCCACGGAGGAGACCGTCCGGTCCTCCATCCCTTCATTCCTTCATCCCTTCATCCGAGTGCACCAGTGTGGTAGGACAGTCAAAGTCCCACATCTCTGACTATTTTTTTTGTGGAACCAAAGAGCTCTCTTTTGAAGTAAACTGACTTGACTGGACCTATCTGACTAAAAAACTGTTACGACCTCAACACGGCGTCATCTTAAACGTTTGGATCCAAAGAACTCTAAACTGTTTGCACTAAAGAGACAATTTTCTTTCATCACCTGTGATATTGATAACAAGTTCATGAGTGTTGTGTTTTTGAGCTGCTAAGCAGTTATTGTTACTTTAAATGCGTGTCTATTTCACGCTTCGCCGTGATACTGGGTGGAATCGTATTTCAAACCACCTCCAAATGTGGTTCGGTTCCGATTTGAAAACTAATATAACGTGTTTTTTTGTTTGTTTTTTGCCGTCCAGACTTTCAAAAATCAATCTGGATACGACAAGCAACAGATCTGAGCTGCCAGTCTGAACGAGGGCATTGCACACCAATCAGACACAACATTAAAACCACCTGCCTCATACTGTGGAGGTCCTCCAATCAGGTCTCTGAAGGTGTCTTATGGTATCAGACATCAAGATGTTAGCAGCACAGTCCTGTAAGTTATGGTTGAATAATAAAGTTATTTCATGTCGGGGGAAAAAAAGAAAGTAGAACAAGTTCTCCTGCGGGCAAACAGAGGGGATCTGTGATTGGTCGTCTGCACAGGTAGGTGCATACACAGCTGATTCATGTTTCTGTCTGCCTGCTGATTACTTAGAGGTGCCGCTGCTCTCTCCCACTCACTGAACACAGTCAGTCCAGAAACCTGAGAGCAGGACGAGAGCCAAGTCAACGCTTTTCCAGTGATGGAAGCTCCCACTAAAGCTCTGGCTCTGTCACTAAGCTTGTTAAAGGAAACAAAAGCTGTTAAAGGGCATTTACAAGTCACAGATACACGAGACAAAAGGCTGGCAACACTGCACATAGCACACTTTTTTGTTTTATCTTTTTTCTCCAATTCTCCATATTTCCTTATAGAGATGGTAGAATGCAGAATGGCAGATCAAAGTTAAACCAGGAAGTTAATTTAATGGATATTTACAGACACAAAAAGTCACAAAATGTCTCCTATGAGGATCCTGAACATCTGAATCAAATTTCATCAACATCCAGCTGTTATGATCCAGTTTGGTTGTGAACTCAGAGAGCCACGCAGCTAACACAAATAGAAAATATAATGTTATGTTTCCATGAAATTCCCCACAGCTGCTCGGCGCTGCAGTAACTCCGAGCTGCAGGTGGAATCAGTCTTTCGTATCTGTGAAACTGCAGGGCAGAAGCACCAATAACACATCACACGGTGATGTACGACGCTATTACGCCACAGACAACAAGATCAGTCAGCGGCCCGCTTCAGTCTCGGCCGCTCTAACCTTTTTTTTTGTAACAAATGACAGATACCGTTAAAACTTTCCTGTAGTTTAATCATCAATATGTGGTAAATCATATTCTGGTAATATTGTTAGTGGTTTTGAAAGGTTTAAAGCCTTTAAAGTTGAATTTCCACTGAATAATAAGGTGACTTAATTGAAGAAAAACTTAAAAATTGGATTTCATAAAACGTACTGAAAAATGAAGGGCATAAGCTTCTAGTTTGAAATTGTTGGCCGGCGCCATCTTGCTAGTTTAGAGCCGGTAGTGACCATATTTGGACAAGCTGGGGGAGGAGCGAGCGGTGGATCTGACTGATCTGATTGGAAGCCTGACGATACTATGTCCCGCCCACTGACAGCCGGAACCTAACTGCACCTCAGGCCTGTCAATCATCAGACGCACCCCCAAAAAACACGTCTTTTTGAGAGATTATTTTCAGATAGACGGCCAAAAAACGAATAAGAAGAAATGACTTTAGCTAACAACACCAAAATAACTCGTAGAGAAATTTTATTGACTTCATATTTTATGAAACTAGTTGAATGGGAGTCTGTGGAGCCGGAGGCTTTTTGGAGCCGACCTCTAGTGGCACTCGGTGGTATTTCAGCCTAAGGCGCTTCCGCATCGGCCTCATCTTTCAGACCCGGAAGCTACGTCCACTTTTATTTCCAGTCTACGGTTTCAACACATCTTCGGAGGACTCTCAGACCTGCTGTGGCGACTGAGGCCATCAAAAAGGCATTTTGGTTCAATTTCAAGTAACCACTCCCCTTCGCCTCTTTGTATTGGTATTGGTAATGTATGGGTTAAGGTCTGGGTAAGGGGTAGGCAAGTAGAGTGGTGAGGGTTATGGTAAATCTCCAGGATATTGATAAAAGTCAATGCAATGTCCTCTAAAGTGACATAAACATGAGTGTGTGTGTGTGTGTGAGCTCCCGCTGCTCGTGCAGCCATGAACAGATGGAGGGCTGACTTTTTTTGCCCTGAACCGAGTCTCTCAGGATGCTCTCCCTCCAGGCTCTGGACAACCTCCAGCAACTAAATATACACCTTAGATGGTTTAGGTTACGGATCAAGGGTCCCATTTACAAAACATCTTTAGGCTAAAAGTAGCTGCTAAGTTGCCAAGTAAGGAACAGTTTCTAAATGTGTCGGCCCCAGGTCGTTTTTTTTTTTTTTTTTTTTTTTTTTAACCTGCATCATCTTTTTGGAAAACTCAGACAAAATAACGAACAGCAGGCAATCTGTATGAGCCTCCCAATGCTTTCCTGAAGTCTTAAAAATTTAGCACTTTAACGAGCTTTGCCTCCGAGGCTGATCAGAGGTAAATACAGAAAGTAGCTCCCTAGATTAGAGGGCGTGCAGAGGGCAGCGTGTGATCAGCATGCAAACAGAGCCGCAGCTTCATTACTTTATCTGTTTCCACACAGAAGGTGTTCAGCATCTATATTGAGCTGTAGATCAGCCCCGATTTGGAGGAGCCCGAAACACAACGACTGTGATGGAGGCACACGTAAATGCAATGTGTCAGATGTTTTTTTTTTTTTTTTATCGCTTTGCCTCTTTTCTCAATAATGTTATTCATTATAAATGTCTTTTTCACAACGTTGGAGGCGAAGCTTACTGATTTGAAAATGCGGCTTGGTACCGTAACAAACAACCCCATTAGCTGGGGGGGGGGGGGGGGGTAATCGGGCCTCAGTAGCTGGTGCCGGACCCAACGCGGCCCCCGGTTTAGCCTTTCCCACCGTCGGGTCTCTCAGTCGGGAAGTCAGGCCGGCTGTGTGACGGCACAAAGAGTCCCACGGTAACCGGTCAACAGATGGCTGCCCAACTCTGAGTCGGGTTCATTCAGAGGTTCTTTTCCTGTAAAAAAAAAAAAAAGGTGTTTTGTTTCCGCACTGTCACCAAATATTGATCTTAACGTCACTATGTAAAGTGCTCTGAGCTGACTTCTGTTGCGATTTGTCACAGTATGGATGACATTGAATTGAAAAAAATCCAGCGGATGGTGGTTAAAGTTAGATCGTGACAATACGGGTTAGTCGAGAAACACGATGACTCCATGACACATGGCTTGCTCGGTTTCATAGGAGGGAAATGCAACCGGGGAAACAGCTGAGATGTGAGGCTTGAAACAGGCGCGAGCTAATTTTGACATCATTTGTCGTTGCAGATTTGCATGTCACGGTAGAGCGGACTATTAGCCTCGGTGGAGGTTTGCGTTTTTCGAGTACCCTTCCAGCTGCGATCCCTTTCAAATAAACAATGTATGCAATCGGCGGCAACCCGCCACAGAAACAGGCTTGCAGTTTCTTCTTCGGTGGTTTTCTGTCGCCGTGTTGCTCGTGTAACTTCTGTGAACGGCCAGCTGGAAGAGTTTCGACTCAGTGAGAGAGCTTCTGAAGAATAATTGAACATAATCAGCTTATAGTTGGAAATCCGACCCTGCGATATTTGGATCTCGGACGCGATGACCCGCTCACAATCACAGAATTTCGCGCTTAAAATTGACTTCTTTTTTTTTTTCTGTCAGTGTTTTGGAAAATTGGTAGATTTTTTTTTATTGGAAAAGTATCACCTTAATTGTGGAGTTCCTAATAATGCAATCACTTAATCAACCCATCCAGAAACCACCAGAGGTGAATGTTTGCACAGCAACAGGCCACCGCAGCACCGCAGCGCAGTTTTTATGAAATCATCACCACAATATCAATTGCAATAGAAAAAAATAAATAAATGCAGATTTATGGATCAGCTGGTTTTGTTTGATTTCGGAATTTGCTTATTTGCAGAGGCTGAGGCTTTGTGTCCTCAGATTAAACATCCGTCCCGCCCGGGACCGACTCTACTGGATGTATTGACATTAGATACACAGGTGTGTTGTGGCAACAGTGTGCCCATGAGGGGAGGTGAAGGACTGCAGCGGATCAGGCAGGTGAGTCTTGACACGGCACATTCCTCTTATCTGAAATGTTACACATAAGAAATAAGAACTCAAAACGGCAGACCAACCAGACACGAGCATCACCAGGCAAATTAGATGAACTTTACGAGGGGAATCTTTCTGTAAACTGACTGCAGAATTGTAAAACGCCGATCACAGACGAGTGAAAATCCCCCGTTGTAATGTTTAAAACCTGCAGACTGACGGCTCTCCCCGGATCATTATCTTACCACAAGGACGGCTTTTAAATGGTGGGGGGGAAAAACACAGCCTACTCCTGGTCATTATACACAATCACCACGATTTCAAGACTGTCGCCCGAGATTAAAGTCACCAATTCAGTGCCCGACTAAACGTGAGATATGGTCTCCGTCTTCCCTTGCGTTCCTTAGTCATGGCGACACAGCCTCAAGAATGGGATGGAGCTGAGATAATGGCGACCTCGAGCTTTGAATACCAAAATCTTAGCATCTAGCTCAGCAGCACCTTCAGCCCACGTTTGTGCCTCATTTGAGGAAATTCTCTCGAGGCATTCCTCAGAAATTATGTCCATGAGAACGAGATGAAATGAGGTCACCGTGATCTTCACATCTGACCCCTAAAAATGAATCGCTTCATCCTCGGGACCGAGTGAACGTTTGTGCCAAATTTCCAACGAGGCGTTATTTTCACCAGAATAGGACAGAAAAGCCGAGTTGAGTATATTTATTAGGGAGTGAAATATACCGACTTGCTTTAAAACCAGTGTACAGAGACGACACCGCGCACAAGTCAGTATGTCGTCTGGGACCGGGACGCTGACGTCGGCCACACGGCGAAGATGAGACGGCGACTTTGTGAGCAGTCGTTAGACTCGGCCGCTCTGCTTCATCTGCAGTCAGTTTTAATTGAGACTGAAGCAGTGTAATGTGCTGTTAAATGGCAGCTTTGCCCAGCGCTCTCCTGTCATTAGCATAGCGTAGGAGGCAGAGCTGATTGAGTGGCCAGTTGGCAGTCGCAGGGAGATTTCTTTTCAGATTCTTTGTTCATGTTCTGCATTTGTGCACCAGAAAGAAAAAAGAAAAAAAAAATCACCATCTCATCAGCATACACCTCCATCTCTGATTTATAATGATGTGATCGCCACTTTTCATAACTCCGTATTAAACAGCTGTGCAGAGGAGGCCGGAGGCTTCAATAAATGATACACCCGAGGAGATGTTCGATAGATTTGCATCAAAACTGCAGTCGAAAAAAAACCCAGCTGAAAATGTTAAACATGAACCCGCCCCCCCACCTCCCGTGATACATGATCACATGATTCAAAAACACTGTTCAATACACTGCTATTTCTTACTAATGAACTCAGCCGAGATCCAGTTGAAATTCAACTCGGATTCAATTTGATATTTATTTCTACATAAATTAAAGGACTGGTGTCCAATCTGGGGATCGTGAATGAATCCAAGAAAGAAGAAAACACTCTTCTGCTCCTTAAAATAGTATTGCTTTGTCTATAAATGTAGATTATTATTATTATTTTTTTTTATCTCTTTAGGATTAAAAAAATTTACCAAATTAAAATGGTACTACTTTTATCTCAAAATATTACAAATGTCTTCTTGAAGTATGAGTTTAATCTCAAAATGATACAATTTTAATCTTGAGATACGCCATCACATAATGTGATATTGGCCTACACAAATTTAATGTGCAAAATATTTTTTATTTTTCAACATTATTGTATTATTTTTACTTATTTTCCTCAAAGTACTACTTTAAAAAAAAAAAATTCAAATTAGGGATTTTTTTTTTTGCCAACAACATGATGCACCATTGTTCCCAAAATGCTCCAACTTTCCTTTGGAAATATTACAGATTTGAAAAGATATGAGAAAATTAAAAACATAGGGATATTATTTTAAAGTATTACCACATTAACTTGTCGCATGTCTTTACTGCTTTTACCGTTTCACTTCTCAGAATAGTTTTTTAAATTCCACAAATTAAGCCCTAATTATTCATAATGAATGCCTTTTTTTTTTTCTCTCTCTCTAAAGCTACTAGGCTTGAACTTTTTTAAGGAAATATAAAGAATTTTTTTTGCTTGCAACACAATGAAAATAGTTTCAACTTTTTTTTTCTACGGAAATAATAAAATAAATATTATTTTATCAGATATTATTATTCTTTTCCCCCCCACTTTACCGTGGAAATCCTGAGTTATATCTTCGGAAGGTAACTCAAAAAAAGGGGGAGTATCTCAGCGTGTGATTTCTCTGAGATAAGCCTCCATTGCGTCGCTCCAGAACCGATCCAGATGTTGGATTCCTCTTCCTTTCCTCTCAAGTTTCCAGCCTGGACTCTGCAGCGCCGTGTTTACGCCTCATAACCTCATTAATTCAAAGATCCACCTTAAAAACAGGGCATTCCCGGGCTGGTCCCTCCCTCTCTCGCGGTCTCGGGCACCAGCTTCACCTCCCTCCCTCAGTTGCCCAGCTCGCCAGGAAAAGACGCCGATCCGGACGTTGGGTCTTTTCTCCGGCCCTGGTTGACTGTGCCGGACCCCTCCAGTCCCACCCACCGCAACACAAACACACCAGCAGACCTCATTTTACGGGACCGAGCTCTTTGTTATCAGAGCCCTTTTTTTTTTCTCCCCCCCTCCCCTCCTCCTCCTCCTCTGCTTTTTACTCCAGGAGAGAGAGACACACACGCGGGGCTGAGTTCATCTATCTCCCCCCCCCCCCCCCCCCCCCCCGCGCGCCCCCCCCCCCCCCCCCCCCCCCCCCCCCACTCCTTTTTTTTTTTTTTTTTTTAAAGGATTGATTTGTGAATCTGGACCTGGTTTGTTTCCCTTTCTCGGGGCTGCCTGCTGGAGGACCGGAGCTGCTGCCTCTACGAGGCTAATTACTGTCAAAAGAAACTGGTTTAAACGGCGGAACAAAGGCACGTTGAAGACCCCCCCAGCGCGCGCACACACACACACACACACACACACACACACACACCCGGTGTGTCAGTCATTTTTCCACCACTGCAGTTGTCAAGTTGGAGCCCTGCTGGGAAATGGACGAACCCCTCTAAAGTGAAGCCGCTGCCCCGCCGTACCGCCGTACCGCCACACAGGACGTGATTTGGCAACCGAAAGATCCGCCAAGTGGAGGTAACGTCTATTCTCCAGCTTTTAAAAAAAAAATAATAATAATTTCAACTTTTACTCGACCTCCACTGCGCTTTTTTCTTTTTTCTTTCCCCATTCACTCGTGGCTGAAAGACGTTATTTTCTAACGCGTGTTTTTTGTGGGTTTTTTTTTTTAAAGGAGTCTGTCGTGTCCCCGGTTGTCCGCACTGCTCAGCATCCGGGTAGCGTTCGTAAACGGCTGCCTCTTTACCTTGACACCCACTTATTAACAAACTACGGGCAAAATGTGGGATTTTCCACAGGTGTGACCGCTCGACTATCCCGTCCGTGGACGTTATACCATCGATTTTGTTGTATCCCCCCCCGCTGGTTTAATATCAACAATGTATCTCAACACCCTTCCTTTCTTTTTTTGTTGTTTTGTTGTTTTGTTGTTTTGTTTCTATCCGTTTCTCCTCGTCAATCGTCCCGACAGTAAGCCAGGTTACAGCCCCGATACGTGCCTTCCTTCCTTCCTTCCTTCCTTCCGACGCTTGTCAGGTCTCCATTCAATAATGCGGGGCGCCAACTTGCGGTCTCTCTTCTTCTTCTTCTTCTTCTTTTTCCCCGAACCAACCTGAAAACGCATTTTAAAGCACACGCAGGGACATTTGTTGTTTTTTTTACGATGGTGCGGGTTTGAACACGCGTGTTATTTGATCGAATAACGCTTCATTTTGATAAAACATCAACTTTTAAAACGGTGTGTGTGTGTGTGGGAGGGGAGGGGGGGGGGGGGGTACGCAGTCCTCGTCGGTCGCCGCGCCGCTGTGTATTTTCCAAGGCACCCCCCCCCCCCACCACCACCACCACCACCACCGCCACCCCCTTGCGGGGGATTGAGTGCACACCAGTTGATAAAGTTGTTATTTTTAATTCCCTCCTCCCAAAAAAATTTTTTTTTTAAAAACTGTCCTCGCCGAATCGAGGAGTTGTTTACGACGATTTCACCCAGGTTCTTAGGATTTGCATAATCTTCACGTTAAGTACCTGACATGGAAATGTAATGCAGAGTTGTCGGATTGTGAGCGGCGCTACGGTGGCGGGTCTCCCCGGGTGACGGGGGCGGCACGTACCGCTCACTGCGAGGCGGGCATCAGACCGCCTGCGGATGTCTCCGAGTGTCTGGAAACAGTTTACTAATAGTCTCTGCCCGCAGTGTTTTGCTTTCCGAGTGATATTTCCCCTGGTAACCAAAAATAACCTTTTTTTTTTATTATTTTGGGTTGCCATCAGTAAATTACACGACCTCTGGTAACTTGATTAAAAAAAAACTAAAAAAAAACCCAGGCTTTGCTTTTATTTATTTTTATTTATTATTTTTTTTTATCGGGCACTGGTTGCTACGGTGGTTTCTCCCCCCCCCCCCCCTCCGGTGATATGAATTGTGTTGTCTTTTTATTTTGTTATTTCTTGTACCGTTGTTGTCCTCCCTGTGCTGCTGTGAATGCGGCGCCGTCGGGATGAGCTTGTTAAGCTTGTTGGAGTGGTTTCCCCACATTTAGCACTCACAATGTAAATAATACTTCTGCTTTTGTTGTTTTTTTGTTTGTTTTTTTCCGGGCTGGCTGCATTGAACGAGGGTGGGGAGAGGAAAAAAAAAAAAAAAAAAATCATTACCGAGTACGTTTTTATTTTAATTAACGGGACTCGTGAAGAACCGTCCTTACGTCATCTGCTAAGATGGGCGGATGAGGAGCAGCAGCAGCAGCAGCAGCAGCTCTTGCTTCTTTTTTCCTCCTCTCATTTCATCCATGCCCCCCCCCCCCCCCACCTCGATCTGGGTGTGTCCTGCCTTATTGCGTTAGGAAGGAGGGGGGATCCCGCATCTTGGCTCATGGAGACTCCTCCTCAGCTTGTGACCTCCAAACGAGGGCATTTGCTCCTTCTGTTTTCTGTTGCGCTAATTCACCAAACAAAGAAGCCTTTTTTTGTTTTTGTTTTTTTTTGCAACGAAAATTATTTGAGGAGAAACTTTGAAGGCGTTTTATTAAAACATGTTGAATTTCAGGTGATCCTAAAAGGGGAGGAGGGAGAGGAGGGGAGGGGGGGGGAGGGTGATGATGATGGTACAATGACTCTGCTGTTTGCTGCCTCTGAAAGGGAACATTTCCAGTTTTGATAACGGGGGCTTGTCCGATGAAGTCATTGAATTTCACCAACTGCGAGTCCACAGGTCGTTTTGTTTTCCACCAAATCGTGCACATTTGCTTGTATCCGTTTAAACATGAGGAAGGAAGCTGGTAGGGAGTGTTGCACCGATGTGATGCACTGGCTCTTTATTGATGCTGAGACCTGGTTTGGTTAACAAGTTTTCGCTCCTCTCGGATCTCCGTCAGATAAAATGCACGGATGGATTTTAATGGTCAGTACAGGCGCCAGGGATTTCCTCATGCGCTGGTTCAGTTGAGGCGGTCTGCCGCGCAGATCCTGCTGCATCATGTCCTGTGAAGGTTCAAATAGGATTAACCGCAGGTATGCTGATGGTTGTGTAATATGGCACCTCTGCTCGTATTCCCTGAGGGTTGAATAATATACTTTTTGATTTAAAAAAAAAAAGTATTTTCTACAAAGTATTGTGGTCTTTGCTTCAGGCAAGGTGGCCTACATCTGACATAACTAGAGCTGAAAAGATGAGTTGATTGATCACTTATATCAACGTACACTGCTTTGTGTATTGGGCCATTAATTGGACAAACCGCTCTGATCGACTTTTTCACCATTTTATTTTATGACACTTTATATTCTAAGCTGATGATTTAGAAACATTGACCAGGTTATTTGGTCACAAACATAATAATTAGTTGCAGTCTCAGCTATAAAAGCTTGTACATCTGCATATAAACATCTCTATAAACTACAGTTTTCTCCAAATTTCCTGAATGTCGTTGACCTCCATGTCATCGTCCTCTCCCCATGATAGGATTACCCTATTTTGAAAGGGTACTACTGGGTTCTGGGATTGGCCACACACCGTAATGGTTAGGTATTGACGATACGGCACTGTGGCCATTACTGCAGTGTCAGAGGGGAACCGGACCCGCGGGGGAGGTGGGGAGGGGGGTTGTTCGGGTTAATGGTGGCTGAAGATAGTTTCCATAGGAAGTTATTCAATTGAAAAGTCATTCATGCGTTATCTCTGTACTGGCTGTGGTCTATCCCATGACCCCGGGCAGTCCAACGCAGAAAGACAAGACACTCACACTCATTCAGAATCACTAATTAACTGAACACTCGCCTCTTTGGACCGCGGGAGGAAGCAGGAACGTCCGGGGAAAACCCGCGCAGGCTCTCGGGGAGAACATACGAACTCAACACGGGCTCAGAGCCACAACCTTCTTGCTCTGAGTGCTAACCCGCCCGCTACCAGGCCACCTTGAGGTGAAAAGGACTTTGTGAAAAAGTCACAGTGAATCTGACTGATATCCACATTCTGCAACAAACCAAGCAGAAATTGTCATAAGTTTTTGTCATGCAAGTAATCAAATTCAATGATTTCTTTCCCTGTAATCAGGAAATAAAATGCACCATTTGATACAAATTAGAAATGTATGATTGTTTTAAATGGAAATTAGACCCTTAAACACAGTACTAATTAAGCAAAAGACATGTGAGGAGGCTGCTCATCATTTCGGCTCGAGGCTCCGAGTGTCATTGAGACGAAGAAGATTGACTAACGTCAAATATATTTGCATTTTGTTTCCAAATTAAAGTTTCCTCACATCTGTTGGAAGACGTTTTAGATGACAACTTGTATTTGAAAGCCAAATGATCCCTATATTTTCGAGATTTAACTACTTCCAGGATCTCTCGGGCGGGTTTCTTAGTAAAAACGGCCAAACGATGAGCTTCTGCTCTACGTAAGCGATGGCACCTCAGTAATGAATGCCTACGTACTGCCCTCCTCTTCCATAATAGATGGATGGAGCGCGGCGTGGTCCAAAGCAAACACAAAACTGGTTCGCAGACACACTTGAAATTATCTTAATGATATTGTCTGGGAATAATTCCAGCTTTCACCGTAATCGGTATTCTCCCGCCAGCCTCGCGGGTCACGTTTACCTGCAGACGGGCGAGTGCTCCGTTCGTGTCGGCCGCCGCCGAGGTCCTGACGACCACGGGAAGCGACGGATGCTGACTCGGTGTCTGATCTCTTAACGTCCCGCAGACGTTCTTCTCTCGCTGAAGAACGGCCTTCCTAATCCCAGGTGTCACCCTCACGTCTGACACACCAGGTTGTTGTACCGAAGGGCGGTGATGTGTTCTGTAATGTTGGGATGGAGGATTACTGGCATTATTATTATTATTATTATCATCATTATTCATCTTTGATAAACCAGGTGCGAGACGTGGAAATACTTTAACGTGCCATCACAGCTGACCGAGACGTCTTCTAATTTCTTATTTTTATATTCTTACTTTTTTTTTTTTTTTTTTTTTTCAAATGTTGATAACAGAAAAAAATCAGCACATCTTTATGTTTTTATGACCTCAACAGCACATGCCTGGTATGTTTATTGTTGTTGAATGATTACTGAAGCTGCAGAGGAGACACTAGGCTGAAGTTAGTTTGGTATCAACAGCCGGACGAAGGTTTCACATCAAGTTAAAGTTAAGTTTAGGGCTGATTTTGAAAAGCCAGACTTGTGATCACAAAGAGTCCTTTGAGTCCTATACAAAATGTAGAAAATTCAAATCAATCTGAGCATTATTGATGCTTCATCTATTCTGTTTTGTTGCATGTTGTCCCTTTTCTTGAACTCACCTTCGTACCTTTAACTCTCCTCTCTCACCGCTGAACTCTGAACTGCTCGGACTTCAGTCTTCTGTTGGTTTATGACTGTTTACCTGTTGAACCGTGATGTTCACGTGAGTGTTTAAAGGCTCATCCTGGAAATGCTTCTTCTTTTTTCATTTTTTTTTAGCTAAATTCCATTTACCTGTGGGATACCGTTTATGTTTTGTCTGACATTTTGTTTGTTTTCATACTCTGATCCTGAAAAGAAACACCATTTAAAAAAAAATGTAAACTGTATTTGTACAGCTGGAACTCGATAACAGCAGTGAGTCAACGCTGTGGACCTGACCCCTGCATTTTCAGAAGTGTTTTGAGAAATCTTCCCATTATCAAAATCTGTCCGATGACTGCTACGCAATATTTAGCTAACTGCAGAATGGAGGGGTTGGTGACGTGGTTAAATCCTCCGTCACGGATGCAGCATAATTTATATTATGAAAGCTAGTTGACTGACAAAAAAAATTGCCTTGGAGTGATTAATTAATAAACTCCTTAAATCGCAAAGCCATGTTCAGTTTGCGGTTGCAGCTTCACCACTATATTTAATGATTATTTATTTTATTGAGTATAAACTTAATAACCTCTTTGATTAATCATTTGAAAACATCAGCTCGGACATAACCTGAAAATATCACAAGATTTCAGGGTATTTCTGTGATAACAATATTCTTAAGTATATAAAGGGTATAAAATACCAATAAATAGTTTATTATTAATTCATTTTAAAGTCTTGTACTATTAGTTAATAAGTGTTCTAGTTGTAACAGAAACTAACCTCTCCACCATTGAGCTGCTTTCAGCCGTGCTTATTGTTTGCCAAAATATTGCAATTATTACAATCTTTATGATTAAACATTCTCCAGATGAAAACAACTGCTTGATTAATTGATTTAACCAAAACAAATCGGAGCCCTAATATCAATATTTCAGCTTTATACAGCAAATTATCGTGAGACTGGATTGAGAAACTATTTACAGACAAAAATAACCCTACAGTAATGTCTGTGTTTGTTATTCTAATGTTATTTAAAACCTATCTAAGTACTTACATTGTGCAAAACTCCAGTTAAAACAACGCTGCCATTTGTTCTATACGAGTTGGAGACATTTAAAGGGATCGATACCTTGGAATAAGCGCTATTGCCTGACCTCGCGCATAAACATTATCATGTTACCGGGCCCTAATGTGCTTGGCGGCATCACTGTAATGACACCGTCCGGTCCTCCACCCGTACGCTTCCGTATCATTCACGGAAAACGGCGTCCATCAGTCCGGTCTGGACGGAGCTGTTTATAATTCAGCGGAAACCCCTCTGCGGACGGAATCCCTGCCTGTGAAACACATCCGGCAGCGCACACTTTGTCTCTTATGTAAGTCCACATCAATTATTAATAGATGCAGTGGCGCTGCGAGAAGCTCAGTCCTACATTTAAGATATGGATGCTCCCTGTGCAGCGTAGCCCCAGTGTTTGTGGTTATAATCGAGCTATTACCCTTTATCATTATTTCATACCCACACTGGAATGGAGAACCATGGCTGAATGGTACCCTTTTTTTTATTTATTTATTCTTTTAATTTGACCTTTATTTAACCAGGAAAGCCTCTTTCCTTGTCAGGAGTGCCAATATAAGCAGCAGTGACAATTAGCTGCAGACAGCCAGACGGATAACGCCAAATATGACACTAATCCGAATTAAACATTAAAAAAAAACTTCAGAAACGGGAAAGCTGAAATTAAAGATAATCTTTTGGCACCCTAAAATGCAAAAGATGAAATAAAATGTCCTTTTTTTTTAGTTTCCCCCATGTGTTTGAGGCAGACTGCCGGCTCATGTACAGGTGT
The DNA here is from genome assembly GCF_029030835.1 of Brachyistius frenatus. Classification (NCBI taxonomy): domain Eukaryota; kingdom Metazoa; phylum Chordata; class Actinopteri; family Embiotocidae; genus Brachyistius; species Brachyistius frenatus. The sequence continues at coordinate 299,220 of NW_027210697.1, forward strand.
TTGTGTGGTATTTGCATCAGCTGACCTTTATTTGAGGTAATATTAGTAGGCCGATGCTCCATTTAATCATATATATATATATATATATATTTTTTACTTTAAATCTGGTCCCATTTGTTCCATTTGTACAGTGGAATCCAGCTGTTCGAGAATACAAACAATCCAGTGGACTGCTACTCGTTCAACATCTGCAGAAAGTGTTGAGGTTCACGTACAGTTGTCTCACAGCAAAAAAACAAAACAAAACAGAGTAGTCCTTTAGTACATGTAGTTCATTTTTGAGCAAGAACATGTATCTAAATGCACGCGGTCCAATGGGCAGTATATTCAAAGTGCAGGTAACCATAGCAACAGAACCGATGCTTCGGGCTTTCTCAGCGCTGACTCTCGTCCACTCGTAGAAACCGCGGTTCAAAGTGGCAACAAACACACTTTAAGACATGAACAAACAACTCGGCACGGACGACACTTTGACCCGGGTGTCCACGCGGAGACGACAGTCGACTCCCTTCGCGGCGTCGTCCGCCTCTTCACTGGATCGTCTCACATGGGGGCGCCTCTCCGCAAGCGGGTTCACGCCGCACCTGCTTCCCTGGAAATATCCACACAGACGACATGGAGGCGTCAGCAGGATTGATGATTGTAACCATCTGAGAGTGCCTTCTTCCTGACACACACTTGCATAAGAACTGTGTGTGTGTGTGTGTGTGTGTGTGTGTGTGTGTGTGTGTGTGTGTGTGTGTGTGTGTGTGTGTGTGTGTGTCAGACAGGAAAGTCTGAGCAGCCGGAGAGACGATCAACAACTGCGTTTCCCTCAACACCGTTTCAGAGCGATGAACTGAATCAGAGTCGGTACTTGGCAGGATTTCTGACTTGTCAATAAAGCGTTTGTGTGATTAGGGTTGCTATCCAGTAGCTTTTCATCAAATCCGCTTATCCAATATAATTAGGTTCAGCTTTCATCATTTCGTAGTGACTAAAGTTAAAAATAAGGTAGTCAAAGATTAAAGGTTTTTAACCTTTGTTTGCACGTGATGGTTTTTATTATTGGCCTCATAAACACGTGACAGCCAGCTGATAAATGTATCAAACTCAAATAATGGAGGTCTTGATTTTTCCTGTTAGGAAATTGATATTACACGCTTTAAAGTTAAAACTGAGAGATTCTCCTGAAATCACTGCTCACAGTAACAGTCGTATTACAGACTTGTGTTTCTGCCTGAGAAAAATGCTGCAGAGAACACCTTACCTGGACGGCAACCAAAAACAAGTCTGTTAAGAAGAACTAAATCTGTCCTCACTCATTTTACTAATAAAGAAAATAATGAGTTGTGATCAAAAGTTTAATAAGAAAGTTGCGTCAGCGCTTTACCAACTTTTCAGGAACTGAATCCAAACCACACCCTTTCATATGAAGTTTTTCCAGTGTCCGACGCACACAAATGTATGACTCAGTGAAGCTGTATTTTCATGTTAAAAGCAGTTAATCTTGATCTTCAAGTCATTTCTTGTGTTTGCCTGCTGAGCTGTGGGTCCACTTGATAGATGTCACTTATATTCGTAGACGTTCTTAATCAAATTATTCACAATCTACACTATTTATTTAAAATGATTTGATTAATTATTGATCAGAACATAATTAGCAGTTTTGTACCCTGATGATTTGGCTGAATTTTAATGTCATTTCTTTTCACCGTCCTCTCTGGCGTAGTGTTCATGTTCGTGTTTTTCAGTCGGGTTTTTTTTTTTTTTTTGTCGCAAATTTAGTCCCATCAGCAGACATCTCATCAACACACATGATTCTCAGCCTCATGATCATGACGATGATGTCCTCATCCTTCGTCCCACCCACAAACACTACGATTGGCTTGTTGTGTTGTTGTTGTTTTTTTTTCCCCCAATAATGGCAACGGTTGTTATTTAGAACAAAGGCAGACCTGTTTGAAACACCGACACAATCAAAGATGTGGAGGGTGATTCAGTGATCTGGAGCCGGGCTGCTGTTCACCATATGCACAACGCCGCTGGCCTACTTGCAGTCATTTAGACATCCACGCATGGCCGCACGCGGAAGCAGCTGTTTTCTGTACCGCGTTCAGATGAAGTGGAAAGTAGGCTCATCTGACACAAACCGGTGAGAGGTGTGAACAAGTACATGAAGCCCAGACAGAGAGGCTCTTAATTTGAAGGGGAAACAGTGATTCATCTGCGTGAGGCTGGTGTCTGATTCTTCACCGATGTAATATAAATGAGCTGAAAGAAAAGTGGTACGATAACTCCAACAACAGGGTTAAAAACTATGAAATGTAATGCAGTAAAGTTCACAAGAATATGAAATACTATTCTAAATATTACGCGTTATTATAAATTCAGCAATCTGTATGATGTTCATCATTATTATAAACTTTGAAGCAGGATTTCTGGAACTTGTGTTGGTTTAAGCTCATTTTTCCCTCTTGGCGCACTGACTTGAACTTTTATCACTTCATGAAGGTGAAGGTGCGATTGTGACACTCGTGTGTGTGTGTGTGCGTGTGCGCGCGATTGTGTGTTAATCCTGATGAAGCCATCAGTGCAGAAAGGTGTTGAAGCTTGTTGTGAATGTGATGAACTGCGGTGAGTGTGTGTGTGTGTGTGTGTGTGTGTGTGTGTGTGTGTGTGTGTGTGTGTGTGTGTGTGTGTGTGTGTGTGTGTGTGTGTGTGTGTGTGTGTGTGTGTGTGCTTGACACTGTGTTTGCAGGTCACAGGTTGATGTCAGATGATGCTTGTTGCTTTGAGGATCAATAACCAGTTTCCCTGTTTTTTATCAGCTGATAGTCTCCTCAGAGGAAGAGTCCCCTGATGAGTCATAATAATTCCTCCATGTTGCTTAAAAGTACACAATTTGATAGAAATACTGAAGATGTATCTCAAATTCTTTTTTAAAAAAATCTTTATTGCATATTTATATGCATATAGACATATTTATCTCTTCATAATGTACAAAGTTGTTAATAATATGCAAATAATTGCATCATTTGTCAAGAAATATGCCAGAACTTTGATGTGTATATGCTCTGAAACGTGAGAGTTTGCTGCTTGTCCTTGTCTTACATCATAGTAACGTGAATATTTTTTTATTTGTTGTAATGTTTGTCAGACAAAAACGAGATATTTAACGGCACCACCTCAGGCTCTGGGGAAATGTGACGACCATTTTTTTTACAGCTTGTTGATGTTTTATCGACCAAAGAATAAATGGTTTAATCAACATGTTTATTGATAATTAAAACATGTTTTAGTTGTAGTACCATATCATAAAGCAGTATACAAGAACTGTAGGTTGGATGCCATGATATTTATGTATACCGCATTACGATGTAGTAAATTATGCCCCATTGAGTAACAGTTAATGGATAAACTACAGAGTTTATAAATTGTCCCTCAGTTCCTGCAGATGTCCCGCTGTAATCGCATCATATCACCAAAGAGAGTGGGCTGCAGCTTTAAGCAGAGTAAGTGCTTTATCTGACACGATTAATAGACAAAGCTCAGCCAATCAATATTATGGATGTTTATTTAGTTTATGCAATCGGACGTTGAATGTTTTTTGTTGATGGATCCGTTTACTTTCTGCTGGTGACGCCAGTGAAGTCATGACGTGCATCATTTTCCTATTTGTACTCAAACCAGTGTCCTCTTACAAGGCCTGATAAGAGAGGGCAGCTCCTCCGCCGTCATACTTGCATGCAAGTCAGGTAGAGCGGCCGCTCCCTGCAGGAAGGCTTCCTAATGTTCACTGGATATTGTATATCAAATAGACTGCAGTGAACTGACTCGGCTCCAGGACTTAGCGTCTGTGTAATTTTACACCGGTGTTAGGGCAGAGTCTGTAGTCCTGTGTGTGTGTGTGTGTGTGTGTGTGTGTGTGTGTGTGCATATATTTAAGGCGGGCAGCTTACTTGGCATCCCTCTGCAGCATGTTAACAACTGATAAAGATGAAGGAATAAAAAGGCAGAGGCTGCAGAAGAAAGGTGTGTGTGTGTGTGTGTGTGTGTGTGTGTGTGTGTGTGTGTGTGTGTGTGTGTGTGTGTGTGTGTGTGTGTGTGTGTGTGTGTGTGTGTGTGTGTGTGTGTCAAAGAGCAGAGAGGTTTTAACCGTCAGGCTGCCAGATGGTTAAGACGCGCTGTAGAGAGCAGCAAGTGACTCATTTCGGTATTGATCAATTCATCACTGTATAAATCTTTAGAGGCACTGCATCCTAAATTCATCTATTTTATTCTAATCTAACGTCGTGTGTGGTTCTGCTTCACTGACGTATGGTAACGGGCTCGTCCTCAAAGTTGTTTTGTTGATGTCGTATCATCATAAACTCTCTGTATATACACGGGTGTTCACGCGAGGGCGAGCTGTGTGCTGCTTTTTATTCCACGTAGAAGAAGAAAAGAAAAAGTAGATATTGTTTTTGTCTTTCATCACAAATTGAGTTTCCTTGATGTCAGGAATGCTTATTGTTGACAAAATCCTCCATTAGAGCACAGCATATGTTAATCAACGTCGGTATATATTATGTAGTTGTACAACACATTTTCTGTTCCATTGAGAAACTGTTAATAGATAGAAAAACCCACGGAAATGTCTGTTTTTAATTCAGCAAATGAAATATCCAACAGATGAAAGCACGTCATCATATTGGTGTAAAAATCCAATTAAATCATGAATGAGTCCTGTTTAATGATTTATAACGTTGTCGAGCATCCCAAGAAAATAACATATTAAAGGCAAATTAATCACATATGCTTCAGTCCTCATCCATCCATCCGTTATCTATCCCAACTGACTGCGAGCGATGGCAGGGTTCACCTTGGACAGGTCCATCACAGGACAAGCACAGAAAGGCAAGACAATCACTCACATTCACACTTATGAATAATGATTTAATCAGTTATGTCTTTGGACTGTGGGAGGAAGCTGTAGCCCCCAGAGAAAACACCCACTGCCACAGGAAGAAGCATAGACTGTAGAAGAAAAAAAAAAATGCTTTCAGGTCTCCAAAAAAATTTCCCCTCGGGGATTAATAAAGTAAATACCTACCTACCTACCTACCTAAAAATGAGGCCAATGCAGAAGTACCTTTAAGTGCAATACCACTGAGGGCCTGCAGGGGTTGTCGCTGGCTCCATAGACTCCTATTCAACTCCCTCCATGAAATACAAAGTCACAAATTTCTTTCCATGAGTCATTATGGTGTTGTTTGCTAAAGTTACTACTTCTTATTAGTTCTCTGGCAGTCCATTTAATAAAATAATCCTCAAAAAGAGAATTTGTGGGGGGTGGAGGGCGTGTCTATTTGATTGACAGGCCTGTGGTGCAGTCAGGTTATCGCTGTCAGCGGGCGGGGCGTAGTGTCCTCCGGTTCCTGATCAGATCGAGTCCTATCCAACACCTGCTCACCCAGATCGTCCCAATATGATTATTTCTGTCTCCGAAACACGGCGACGTGCGAAATCAAAACCCGAGAATTTACAACGGTCGTTCACGAAGCAACCGGTGACTTCACTGTTGGTTGTCACTTCATTCAGACCTAAAACATTCTTGCTGTGAGGTGACAGTGCTTCCCACTGCACCGTCGTTTTCTGAAATGGCAGCACGATGACATAACACGAATTTCAAAAGACATAAAAGGCTTCGAAACGAGTGAACAGCACAAACTATAGAATCCGTCTGAGTTGGACTTTGGACTGCAGACTAGGCGTGTGTGTGCGTCAGCGAGTGTCTCCTCTCAGTCAGTCAGAAAGAGGCGGCGGTAAGAGGAGGAAGTGAGCAGATGGAGGCCGGATGGGGAGCCAACAGGAAGTGAAGGCTCAATGGTTTCCTCATGTTGTGTTGGCAACCGTCAGGATTTCACTTCCCTATACACACACACACACAGGCAACAGGTGCTGTATGTATGTATGTGTGTGTGTGTGTGTGTGTGTGTGTGTGTGTGTGTGTGTGTGCGTGTGCGTGTTTCATAGCTGCTGCTTCTGCACCTTCAGAGAAACTTTGTAATAGACGTGAAGGGTTAATGTGAAAGTAGCTGCTTCCTGAACCATAACTGATTTGTATTTTTGGACTGAAACCAGCCGAGGTGGGGTCATGATCAAATTACATGTATTCGCTCTTTTTTCTTTCTTTTTTTTTTTTAACCAGCAGACTTCTGTCTTTTTCTGTCATCTAATCCTTTGAAGCTCCACTGAAGAGCTGTATACTGTCCAAGTATACAACAGTAACATAATAAAGTTTCTCATCAGATCTGTACTGACATTTGAGAACAGCCGCTTCTCTCCCTGCATCAGAAACCACAAACTGTTCACTGCATCCCTTTAAAATTACAATCAATACTAATAATCTGAAGATTACAATATATATATATTTTTAGAAGTTTTGAAAGCGTTTTCTTGGTATCCTGCTCATAGAGACCACCATTAAATGAATCAGCAGTTCCTGTCATTTCACTGTTATCGTGCCGACGACAGCCGTGGCCGGAGGTAAAGTTTTCGGTCCATCTCAGGCTTTTAAACGGGAAATCTCGAACGCTTCGAGGGAATTTCTTAAAATTTGGTACAAACGTTCGCTTGCTCCTAAAGATGAGCTGATTTGACCGTGGTGGTCAAAGGTCGCCGTTACCTCACACACGTCCTATTTTTGTTCAGCTACTGAGCTGCTGACGCTATTCTTGTTGGGTCCATATTGGAACTGGAGTGATTGTGTAGATGTTCCGTTCTGTTGGGTTGAAAATATGTGTGAAGCATTCACGTTTTCCATTTTTGTAGCTTCTTTGCAGCAACATAGATATTTGAAGCATCGTCTACTGTTCCAGCAGAATCATCTTTATTGGCCAAATTCCTTCAAAGTCTTTGATAAATATTGAGCTGGATATTTTATAGGGTATTTCTGCAATATTCTTCAATACAATTACAACCAAATAAGTGCTATAGTTTCATATGCCGGCGTAAACAAAAACAGTTTACGGTCAAATATTCAGTAAAAACAAAACAAAAATGAACTCGATAAAACACAACAGCTTTCTGCCATGTTTGTTGCTGTGCATAAGTTATGCAGGTAACATATGTCATATCGTTACGCTGATGTCACAACGTCAACAAGTTGGTATATTGCCATCATCACCATATGATTTAAATCAAATTAGAAATATTAACAATATTATTATAAACGAAATCGTATGGCACCGTCCTACTAGCTATATTTAGAGTCTAGACGAACATGGATGTGAACAGCAACTTGAGTGACACGTGGTGGCGGTAGTTCTGGTTTTAGCTTGTAGCCAGGACCGGTCACGGGGTCAGCTACGACAGGATCTGGGCGGCCGTACAGTTCTTAGTGGAAACCCTGCTGAGAGTCAGTCCTGGTTCCTCTTCAGACTGCAGACGCTGCAGAGAGTCCCCGCTGTGGTTTGTTTTCTGACCTCCTGTCAGTTTGCTGTTGAGCTGACCAGCAGCTCTGCTCAACAGGAAACTGTGACACACACACACACACACACATTCTGTCTCTGTGTACCAGGTCTGAATCCTGCTCAGACCTCGGTCCCGGTCCCGGTGCTGGTCTGGGAGCTGGGAGCCGGGTCGGTGGAATGCGCTCTTTGTGTTGGAGAGGCGGGCGTAGCTGCGATTGGTGACGGAGCACAATCGGCACGCAGCCATTCATCGCAGCGTGCACACGCACACACAGAACCGCACAGCTCGGATCTGAGCACTCGCCGCTGTCGCAAGACGCTCCGAACTGGGACGAGACGAAATCTGTTAAAACACACAAAAAAAAAAAAACATCAGAGAGGAACAACGACCTGCTCGCTCCGCTGCTGTTTGGGGAGAGAAATCTCAACTTGTTTTACAAAGACTGAATTTATTCTCCTCTGTTCCACTGCCGCTTCTGGATCTCTGAAGAGCAGAATCTGATACGTGGGTTTGGCCGTGCGACCCGTGGCTTTTGTGTTTTTCACCTGTTGACTCGGAGCACAGTCAGCGAGCCTGTTGGCCTCCGCTTGTGTGAGATCATGTGCTCAATGAAACTGAAGTGGCTTTTCATTTCAAAGTTCACCTGGGCACACGAGAGCTCTCGGTGTGTGTGTGTGGGTGTGGGTGTGGGTGTCCGTGTGTCCGTCCATACAGCACATTTCGAACGCGCCATGTATTCACGTGACTTTGAATGTGTCATATTGTTGTTCTGCTTTCTGCGCCACAGAAGGCAGCTTCAGATGGTCGAAGTTTTTCTGTGTCTTTTACTCAAACTGTATTTCATTCCCTTGGACGGCTGCGTCTGTGTTGGTAGAACAGGTCATCATTTAGGAGCAGAATTGGAGCGGTTTGATGGACGGCTGATTTCGCCCAGATGTTGATATGTTAAGACGCTGACACCCAAAAATATTCTGTGAAAGAAATGGAAGCAGCTGAAATTAAAGCCGATATAAAATTACTCGACGGAGTCAAAGAGTAATTTTCATGCTCAGTTGGTTAATCGATTAGTTGACGGATCAAAAAAAACAAAATCATTTAAGTTGCCTATTACTCAAAATCTCTTATCATTCTCCGGTCGCAGCTATGCCAATGTGAAGGTTTTCCTTTTCTCCATTAATCAATTGGTTTATGTATAGTTTTGTTTTTTTCAAACTTGTCAATTTGCTGTACTGTTTTCGCTTTTGCTATAAAGGGATTTATTAATTTGACACCTAATCTATTTATGTACCGTAACTGTTCCTATTAATACATTTATGAATTAATTATTGCTGAATACGTTTTCAATTAATATAGATAATCCCACCATGACGCTACCATCGGTTAGTATTGTTGCCCTAAAACTCAGTACTAAACCTGAATCTGTAATCTAAGAGCTCAGATTATGGGTATCGGTTGTGCAGGTAACACATTAGAGACACAGACACTACAGACGAAAGTACTTTAACTTTCGTCTTAAATTTAATCTTTACATTGTACTGCTATCGATGGTCATACTCGTCACTGACACAGAAACATGTTTTTCTCCTCACATCACATTCTTGAATACGAGCCGGTCAGCTGCTCGGCTGCTCTCTGATTGGACTGTTAGATACACTCCTCCCACCCGCTCGTATGAATGGCAGCCTGTGTTTTCTGCGCGCTCACACACACACACACACACACACACACACACACACACACACACACACACACACACACACACACACACACACACACACACACACACACACACACACACACACACACACACACACACACACTTCGCTCTCTGTCAGCCTGATCAGTTATTTTTCACCAAACCCAGGAATGTTTGGTGTCACATTGTCCAACTGGTTTTCAGCCCAACAAACAGCAGACTGTGAGGCTTTTTTTCCACTGTGCTCTCAGTCACAAGATGCTCCACCAACAGTCATCTGGGGCTGAGTAATGGGCCTCTTCACTGCTGAGGCCTGGAAGAGGCTGGTGGCTGTTGGAGATATTTCACTAAACAACAGGCAAGAAAAGCAACAAACAAATATTGAGCGTAACGCGGCTGGTTAGGACTCCAGAAAGTGTTGAATAATAAAAAAAAAAAAAAAAGTTCAGGGTTTTATTCTGTTGAAACAACACATACTGCAGCACTTTTCTACTACAGGAGCTCAGCATGCAGTTACCTGGTTCCTCCTGTAATATGAACTATTATAAATCTTTTGAGTCCTTCAGTATTTCTGCTATATTTTACAAAATAGGACAGCTCATACGGGCGCCATTTTATTGGCCGCAAAAGGACAAACAATAGCAGTGGTTCCCAAACAAAAGTAGGGCATGGTGAAGGCTGAATAAAGACTTTAACAGGATTCAAAGCACTGGCCATAAACCGCAACATCCTTTTCTCTCTCTCTCTCTCTCTCTCTCTCTCTCTCTCTCTCTCGCTCGCCTCTCTCACTTCCTGTCATCTCTTTAATGTCTCATAAAGGCAAAACAAGGTTTATGTCATGACACACTTCTGATGATTTACACCTGCCAGCTTAGCAGTAGTAAACAGTGTGATTGATTACCCGGCGAGCTGAACCTTCCATCTAAAACACCACTCAAAAGAAAGTTATAAATCTTCTAAAAATGTCAAGGTTCAGTACTTTTTAGTGTTGAATTTTGAAAAAAACAACTTATTAAGCTGGTGGTTACTGTTGATGTGTTGGATGAACGGCTTCTTGTTCTCGTTTGAAGTCACATCTACATGACAAATCATTCAAACAGATACGACTAGGTCTTAAGACAATTTGCAAATCACTATACAGATAACTATACAAATATTTAGCTTTAATGCAGTTAAGAGGCGGACAGTGTGACCCAGGTTGTTTTCTGTAGCTACAATTTACACATGTCCCCTAAATGCCTCACATAGAAGCCATCGCTGAACACTACAATTTACCTATGTTCCCTAAATGCCTCATATGCAGCCATGTGGCCAAATAGTGATTGAAATGAGAGAAAAAGGGTGTCCAAATGTAAGATTTACTTACATTAATGTAACCCAATAATATTTGTTTTGTTCACGGGCGGGCTGTAAATACTGTTCCTCTCTGGTGCTAATAAGATTTACTCCTGCATGAACTTGGCAAACGTTTTACGATGAAAAATGTTGGCGTGGATGTTTCCTGGGTATCGAAATTTGGTATCAAAAGAAACAACTTTGTACCGGAGCGATTTGGTTGACGCATTAAAAGTATTGAAGTTTGGTACCAACAGAGTTGCCAGCGATACTTTTGCCACCTACAAGAACTTGTGGATTTAGTAATGTAGTTTACATTAGTTTTTTAAGTGCATGCCGTTGAGAAGGGCTAAAGAAGACAAAAATGTTCCTCCAGACATTCATATTATGTCTGAATCTCCGAGTTTGGCTTCTGGGCCGTGAGGACGTTAACCGAGAGGCTGTTTGCGTCGGCCTTGTGGTGCTCGTGGAGAATCAATCAACCAGACGGATGGATTCCTTCGTCTTCTTCCAGAACTCTCCTGAGACGGCTGCATGGACTTCCACTGTCCAGATGAATAATGGTCATCATAATGAGTCCTGGACTCTGATGCAGACACTGACCTCTTCAGCTGATGATTGATTTAATTTTGTATTTTTTTACTGGTCCATTTATCCTGGTCCTGTGATTAACTGAAAAATGTTGCTTTAAATGTTTTTCTGTGAACTTCCCCATCTGTCTTGGAGTTTTCTCTGTTGACTGGCTGCCAATACAATAACTGTTAAGTCCAGCCCAGGAGAAAACAACCTGTCTGGCTGCTAACAAAACTGTCACATGAATAACATTGGGAGACAATTTGAGTGGACTGCCAGGATCCCCGCGAGGAGGCTGAAAGCTTTCAGGACTTCGGGGCTGGTTTCACAAAAGATCGACTTGCTCTGTATTCCCATCGGCTGCCCGACGTTAGCACAGCGAAGTGTCTGTTCAGTCCACAGTGACCCCAGCTTCCGAGAAATGTCCAAAAATGTTTCTGTATGAAAATAGTTGAACCGACACCCCCTGGTACAGGGGGGGGTGGGGGGGGCATTTTTGACTGATTGATTCTTTGATGCTCTTTATGCCCAGAGCGAAAACCAGAAAGCTTACGCTGAAAGTAAAGGCCTTGACGCATCGCTGTGGTTGATACATTTACAATATACAGACAGTAGAAGATTTCTTGAACAGCTTAAAGCGCACATCAACGTAAGAGAAGTTGAAGGGAGTCAGATCTAGTGAGCAGAGGGAACGGAGGGCGGCGTCGAGGACTGCCCTTTCCAGGACAAGAGAGGGACTTGAACTCGAGTGATGGCACATTATGGAACATAAAAATAAAAGGAGGAAGGATACGAACTGATTACAATCCTGAACATTTCCCTTTCGATAACCAGTGGAAACAACGTGGCTCGTCGCCTCTGTCAATTCATAACAGGAAGCTGACGACTTCTTGCAGTGGGTCCGGGGTGGTTTGAGGCCCTTTAAATATATATTTCGAGAGTGCGTTCAGACTCGCACACCGCTGATTCAAACCAGCGAGATAAGCTGCTTCATACAGCTCGCTGTGAATGACGTGGGTTTGACCAGCGCTGCGTTGGTACACGTGAAGCAGTCAGACAAGATCTCACTTATCTGCCACACATATTCACTCAAACCTTCATCACTCAGGTTTGTTTTATTTAGAGTCGAGCTTTGCATTTAGACCGTTTCAAGCATTTAAATTCAACTTTCAAAATGTATTATTCAGAGAGATGCATCACTAAAACTACATTAAATCCCACATGCGTCATTAAGGGCAGAAAAAAACACACTAGCTTTTTCCTCTTCCAATGAACGTAATGTGAAACTGAATTATTCATATTAAAGAGAAATTAAATGGACATCATCATCTAACCATCATGATGTTGATTCGCTGCCTACGGTTCTGATTTAAGAAAACAAATTGAGTCGCGGTCGTGTTGGTGATGAACCCGAATGACTGTAAACACTCTGATAAGCAAATAAAGCTTCTCCTGGTGACACCTGATACCTGTTGTACTAAAATGTCACAAACTGCATCGTAGACCAGGATCAGGATCAGTCGTACTGCTGCCGTGTAGAAACTCTGATTTCTGATTGATGCCTTTGCAGGCGTTACTGCGTGTTTTCAGCTTCTCCGTCCGTCCGTCCGTCCGTCCCCTTCTAATGAAAGCGATATCTCAAGAACACCTTGAGGGAATTTTCCTCAAAATTGGCGCAAACGTTTTACTTGGACTCACGAATGAGCTGCTTAGATTTTGGGGGGTCAGAGGTCAAACGTTACTGTGACTGTGGCCCCTAACTCCTTCGAGTTCCTTCGACAGTTAGTGCAAAATTTCACACGAATGTCTGAAAGGATCAAATGAGGGAAGTAAAGACATTTCATATCCAAAAGGTCAAAGGTCAACTCCACCGTGGCATCGTAGCATTTTGATAAAACTAATACAGGAGAACCAAAACAACAAAGTTTAATAAAATCACTTTAATTATATTCAAATATCCTTATATCACAAATTCTGGATATGAACTGAAACTTGATTGGTTAACGGAGGCAATGCGAGGTGGTAATTCCAGTGTGTGACTGTGTGTGTGTGTGTGTGTGTGTGTGTGTGTGTGTGTGTGTGTGTGTGTGTGTGTGTGTGTGTGTGTGTAAACACTTTGTCCTGCACTTCTCTACCCTTTACATGACACCGATAATGGCGTTGCTGATATCTGCTAGATGAATGACTCTCCTGAAGACACCAGGGAGGGGCGGAGCCTGAGTTTTTGACTTGTAGTCTCTCTGCGTCGCCTCCTGTCAGGATGTTTCCAGCCCCGGTGCTGGCATATTTTTAGCTTCTTGTAGTTCTTCATTTACCTCGTGAGGGAAATGCTGCGACGTCCCACTCGATGTGTCCCGCTTATCGACAAGCTGCAGACAGACGCTGTTATCTAACGTGTTAGAGACACTCCACGCCTCATCGGTGTCCCTCGGCTCTCCGTCACACACACACGGCTGCAAATCCACTTTGGGACAGTCTTTAAGGAGAAACTTTATTTCTCCGTAATTACGACGGAAAGTACTTTTCAGGCCCGTTTTTCTCGTGTCTCGTGAGTCATAAGTCAAGCGAGTCCACACGTATCCCAGAATGCACCACACGCCTCGAGGTGCTCTTCCTCTGATCGTTTTGTTTGATGTTTGTTAACTTCGCCAGATTCAAGTTAATCGAGTTTGACTGTAAAAAATTTACCAGGCTACCAAATCTAAATGATGTGTGTCCCATTAGCTCTTTAATGCTTTGTCTTCCATAAAAGGATGTCATGGTTCCACCACGGAAATGTAATATTCTGGATGTAATGATGTTTGAAAGGAGAATTTTTGTACTTCAGCAGGGGGTCTTCCTAGAGGACAACCCTGCGATTGTCAATCTTTTTCCGTCATTTTCTCAAACCCGAGCGTAACGTTGTCGCTCAGCGATGCAGAAGGAGCCACCGTGAATGAACAGAACACCATCAGACCGCATTTCACCGAAAGCTTTATTCACATGCACAGTAGCAAGTACCAGTCTGGATAAAATCACAATTTCCTTGCTCCGAATTGAGATCACGATTCCCCCTCACATTTAAAAAAAAAAAAAAAAAAAAATGTTTGTAAAGAAATGTATTGCTATAGTTTACAGACAGAAATGCAACAAAAAAATATAATGGAGCGGGATACAGCGCTGTCACATTAACTTTGGATGATGGAAAAGAAACGCTCTTGATTTTTGGAGTCAAATGCAAAAGCTTAATGAATCAGACAACCTTGGAGCAAGTGTTTTCTTTTTGTCTCCTGCTCCCCTCCATCACGTGGTGAAACATCGTCGTTTCCTGAGGAAGAATAGTTGGAAGGCTTGTTTTGATGCAGCCGAAGATCTGGCAGAATCGTTGTCAATTAAAAATGACACACACACAGAGTAAAGTACATTTTCCAACATAGAGAGTGGTAAATACATTGAACAGAGTGATTTTTCTCCATCGGGTGTGACTCGAGATCGTGTTTTTAACACCCCCGCTATTGGGAGAGCGGATCACCGACTGTTGTTCTGTGAGAGGGAACACTTCAAAACAGAAAACTCGTGCTTGAATTGGGCTGTCATGTGACCTTCAGACACCGTTAATAATATTAGTAGCTCGGGGGGTGTAATGGGTGAGATTTCTCCTTCTTGATGGTGCTTGGCTAATACGCCTGGGGGGGGGGGGGTGTTCAGCTACCAGACGCAGCTGGTAAACCTCTGTCCTCATTTGGTTGTTTAATTTCCTCTTTGAGCACAATAATAACACTAAATGGAAAAAAAAAACAGATTTTTCAAATTCAATTGAGGATTTTCAATAAGAATCGCAGATCACTGGAAACCTCGGCGTCCCGTCTGTCCTTTGCGTTTGCTCGTATTTAGGTTTTTGGGGTCTGGGCTCTTCAGCTTGGGGTGAAGGTCGGGCCGGTTCCGACCCGAGCTGCGGGTGCCGTCAACCGAGCCGGGCCGCCCCGCCCTCGTAGCCCCCGCCGAGCTTGTTAGCTGTCGAAGCTGATTGGGATGGTCTTCGCTGCACAGATGCTGACGCGCTTCAAAGGAGTTCCCCTTCAAAGAGCACGCAGGTCAGAGTGGGAATAGGAGGAGGAACATGAATAAATGCATGACTCCATGTTAAGTAGTTTGACTTTGAGGCCTCCCTCCACAGAGTGGTGAACCGGGAGACTTCTCTTTTTTTTTTTTTTTTTTTTTTTTTTGGTGAAATGCTAAAAGTTCAAGTCATTTTTAGTTTTTCGTGAATTTGTCAAAACTTCGGGGTCGCCTGAACATGGCCGCCTCGCGTGATCTGGCCTGGCTACCAGTTGGTGTCCCACTTCATCGCAAAGGTGTTTGATAGGGTTGAAGTCCCATCTCATTGCAGGTCCATCAGGTTCTTACACAGTAAGCTGGGATTGCCGTTTCTTTACGAGTGTGGCTTTGTGCGTGGGGCGTTGTCATGTTGAAACAGGATGGGACCAAACACAAACTGTTGACATAAAGCTAGGAGGAACACTGCGGTCTACATGTTGTGCTTCAGTATGAAAATGGAGCAGCCTTAATGGCCCTTTATCTTCTGTAATGTGAGAAAAGACGGGAGTCGGAAATGTAGATTACCAAATGATTTCTTCAGTGTGGTTTCTTTGTTGGTTTCTTCTATTAACTCTAAATCACCTGCAGGTGTGAATGGTCTCCATCCCTGCAACCGTCTGTTGACTTGTCCAGGAAGAACACCGCCTATCGAGCAAATCAAAGAAATGACAAAACTATTTCTCATTTCATTGTTTATTAATGAATCTCACACAAAATAACATAGTTTTTCTTACTTTTGATGATATACTGTACAAAATGGGCCACAAACCGAGCTTTATTTTCCAATTTAATTCCTATTTAAAGTTACAGACTTCTTCATGTGTTGCGCTTGATGAGTGACCACTTTTCAGTTTGGTTTCAGCGTGTAAATTCGTTTATTTTCATGTGGTGGTACTTTCAGTGTTTATTCACTCACAGTTTGTTTATCTGGGATGTTAAAATGTCTGCTGGGAAAAAGATTGACGGGGAAACCATCGCCGTCTACCTGTGACTCTACATCAGGGGTCTCTGACCGTCGCTCAGACTTTTAGGTTTCAGCTCTACCGACTCTCCGACGCATCTTCAAAGCAGCCGATCTGTCGGCCTGAAGGTCGTCAGGGTTTAGTACCATCATTCCAGAAGTGTTTACTGTTGAACGTGAACACACACGAACGCTAACATGGTCATTTATTACTCGCTGTATTGTCAGTGTTTATCTCGAGTGCAGCACCCTCATCCCTTTACCAACTTTCACAGAAAGAGGCCCTCACTTTTCGAAGTGATAGATGGGTTACAGTGATTGGATCTAATGTCCTCAGGCATCAGAGAGTTGTAGCCTTTGTCGCTGTAGTTCAGAGGAGTTTACAGTAAACAGGCTCCCCTGGTGTGGACGTCACACCAGAAAACACCTGAGACCTGCTGACTCATCATTAAGAACAAATACTCAAAATGACGTGCTCTCCGACAGGAACCATTCGTGTCTTTCTTCAACTCTTAAGTTTGACATGTTCATGCTCCAACCAATCAGCGAAGATCTCATCCATTGAAGCCATTTTTCTCTTTCCACCGATGAAACACTGATTGGTTCAGTTAAAGAACACAAAAGAGGGAAAAAAATCTGGCTTTTAAAGAACATGTTTTTTTTTTTTTTTTTTTTTTTGGGGGGGGGGGGGGATTTTCAGCCTGTTTCCCTTCATCTGTTGCAACAATGGGGGCTTTTATCAATGTGCTCCTCATACAGTCACACCTGGGGAGCGACCAACACACACGCGCACGCACACGCACACGCACACACACAAGCTGCTGCAGGTCTGCTTTGGTGTATTTGGGTTATGATCAGTGTGGATCAGGACTCTGCAATGACGAACAGACTGAGCTGCGCCGCCTCGGGCTGTAAACAGGATTATTGAATCTCTAGACGGTCACCAGATGTTTCCAGTTTGTTGGGTTCAGATCAGTCATCTTCCTCATGCCGTTCTCTCGTCTGAAAAGGACGACAAAGACGACACGTCCTCTGCGCTGCCGTGTCCCCTTGTCTTCCACTTCCTTGTCAATCTGCGTCCATCCATTTAATCTAATACGAGATTGCTTGTGCATATTATCACATAAGACTTTAACATCTTTACACTCGGGATGCAACTAACAAATATCTCCATCATTGACTAATCTATTGACTATTCTCCGTTATTATATTGATTATTTAATCTGTAAAATTCTGAAAAAAAAATGCACCCCACAATTATGCTTTTGCAAAAAAAAAAATATTCATTATATTCTAATAGAAGAATAAGAAAAACATCACCAGTGTCTTAATAAGTTAATTAAAAAAATCACTCGATCACCTCAAGGACTATTTAAACTGCGATTGCTTGCTGGCTTGTTCTGTTGCTAATAAACCTTCCTGTATCGACTATAATTAATTTACCAATCTTTTCAGTTTTGATTTGATTTAAAGAGTTTTCTCAAACCAAAAATGTTCAAACCAATCACCTTAACATGTAAAATACAAAATGCGTTTATGATCCATTTCAATATCCTAACGTGGAGCAGCAGCTTTTCCTGATTCCTGAGGGGTCCGGACTGCCGCTCATTTCTGTTGAGTTGATCGAGTACAACTCACTGAGGCTTCGTGAGAACTACAGGATGCGGCTCGGCTCGGATAAATGGACAGACGCGTTATTATCGAGATAAATTTGTGGTGGTTTGTCGTTTTCTGGGCTCTTAAAGGCGTCTCGGCGTCTTGATTAATCACCCGAACGCTCGGCGCTCGGCGATCGGCTCTAGGACGATTGAATGGAGGTCATTTCTGGCGGGTCCGAAAATTTTTGCTCGGCTGCGTTGACGTTTGAGTCGTTCCACTGAATGATTTCCCCTCATAGCTGCTGTCACAAGATCGGTATAAATCAGCCCTGGAGTTTTCCCGGATAGAGATCCTTAATGCGGTTAATGCCTGCCGGCTAGTTTCTCTGTTTGCTTTCAGTCAGACTGGAGGATAAAAGTTGAAAATGATTGATGGAAAAATCGATGATTATTATTAAGATTTTTTTTTTTTTAAAGCTTAAAGAAGCTTTGCCGTTTTTGTACATTGTTTGTAGGCTGTTTTATGCGATTTTTCATTTCTCAGATCCTCGAGATCAGAGTGCTAAGTTAGCGTGACGCACGGAGCAACTTCAGCCACGTTAATACACAAGATGGAAATATATTGGATTATCCTTTGAAGGCCATCGTGTAAGGTCGTCACTTGACTTGAAAACACTGACAGGAAGGGAAAATATGCAACAGGAAATGAATGTTTTAGCTTTCAATTTTAAGTCGGGTATTTAAAATTCCTTGTCTCCACGGCAACTTTCAAAGAGGCAAGGAAACAAAGGTTTTCAGTTTTTTTTTTTTTTTTTTTTTTTTTTTTTGCAGGAGTTGTCTGCTGATCTGTTCGTTGCACCCACTTCAATGGAGAGGGGATCATTAAGCTGCGGTCAAAGTTATCGTACCAATATAACTATTATTGTATTAACATGCATGTAATATCAGAAGAGTCCAGATTTGAATCTGCTCAAGGATCATCTCGCAGATCTACGCACACGTGACTCGTCACCGACACAGGAAGCGATTCAGGTGTGGACTCGCTGCCAGTTTCCTGTTTGTGTGGTTGTTTATTTCAACTTTAACCCCACACCATGTCAGCCTCACTCGGGGGTTTGCCCACAGAGCTTCGCTTTAGGTTTCCTATCAGAGATGATAAGGTTTCCATAGTTACCGAATGCATTCAGGAGGAAACGTGTCAACAGAAGAATAGCGACAAGTAGAAATCAGCTGGTTGTTTGTTGAGACGGTGAAATTAGGAGGGACCACTGCAGAGGGACATAAGGAAGGATTTAGAAATACCACCCGGACAAATTTACAGTGGGATGTGCACCAAAGAAGGGAAGCTCAGAGAGCAAAGGCTCGACCCTGAGAGATGTTTATTACATCGAGAAAAGAGCTAATGCATCAGGACTCGTTCGATTCAGTGGGAGGACCTTTGTTTCACAAAGAAGAAACTAAAAGAACCAGAAGACAGCTCCGGCCTTCTGATTTCAATGTGTTGTGTATGTTTCTGTATTACAAGCGCAGTCTGCTGGACTTGGAAAAATAACAACAGGTCTGCCTCTGACGCATTATATCTGCTCTGTTAATACGTCCGCAGAGCAAACAGTCTACCGGGCGGAGAGGACTGATAAAACTGGAAACAGAATTTAATCGATTCAGAGAGACGAAACAAGTGACAGACTTGTAGACTACTCCAGAAAAAAACAAAACAGTGATTATCATAGTTCTGTAAACACACAAACACAAACACACACAAACACAAACTTTATGGTTTGATGCAGAAAGCTCATTCCTGGGATTCCTGAGCGACTGAGTCGACGGTTTGGACAACCTGACTGAGGCCCCGCGCGCGCATGTGTGTGTGTGCGTGCGTGCGTGTGTGTGTGTGTGTGTGTGTGTGTGTGCGTGTGTGTGTGTGTGTGTGTGCGTGTGTGCACGAGACGTGTTGCACTGACATAATTCTGGTGACACATTCAACAGACATTGTGGGGACTAGCTTCCTGTTTGAGGACGGAAAAAGAAGTCCACATGACGTAAATTAATATACTTTCGGGTTTGTAATATTAATGTAAATCAATGTCTACTGAAATGATGTAAGCATTTTGTGTGTTGTGTGTGTGTGTGTGTGCGCGAGAGTCATGCTCCGTAGTGAGTCCACACCTCTGCTTCATCTCTGCAGTGTGGGGATTTCCTTTTTCCACTCTGGTCACATGACTGCAGATATGGGTGTGGTCTCCTGCATTCCTGGCCTCTCTCTCTCTTTTTTTTCTCTCCCTTTCATTCTCTTGTTGCTCTGTCGAGCACGCTGCGACACACTCTCTCTCTCACACACACACACACACACACACACACACACACACACACACACACACACACACACACACACACACACACACACACACACACACATTGTCGTCTAGACCAAAGCTCGGTGTCAGTCCGGTTGACGTGCCCTGCATGTGGAAGTGTCTGTGTGAAGTCACTGTGACATGATTCACTGAGACTGTTTGTGTGTGTGCGAGCGTGATTGGTCGTCGGCTGCAACAAGAAAAAAAATAAAAGTTCCTCTCTCTGTGGAGGGTGTGGCCGGCAGTGAGTTTGCATAGTGTGTGTGTGTGTGTGTGTGTGTGTGTGTGTGTGTGTGTGTGTGTGTGTGTGTGTGTGTGTGTGTGTGTGTGTGTGTGTGTGGCAGGCTGGTGCAGGCTGCTCCTTTAGTATGCAGAGCAGGTGTGTCTGCAGAGGCAGAGACGGAGGAAGAGGAGGGAGGATAGCAGCAGCTCAGCAGCGGGACAGTCTGATGGAAGATAATGAAAAAGAGAAATCAAACTGTTTTCATGGCCTGTGTGTGTGTGTGTGTGTGTGTGTGTGTGTGTGTGTGTGTGTGTGTGTGTGTGTGTGTGTGTGTGTGTGTGTGTGTGTGTGTGTGTGTGTGTGTGTGTGTGTAAGAGAGTCTGAAATTCATCCTTGAATCAATTTTTCATATGCACGCAGTCCTCTCAGACAGAAACGTATCCGTGAACGCAGCCGGACGGGCGACTGAAATATCAAAATTAAAGTCCAAACAGAGTCTAAATATTTAGAAAACGGGTTTGTGATTGAAATGTGTTATAGCTGCCTGTGAGACTGTCCTCGGGGCAACAATTACCCCTCGGACGGATCTGAACTTGTGAGCAGCCTCGTTCAGTTTGTGCAGAGTTCAACCAGTTTGACCTCTGGCCTGTGAACCTGTGAGGGTCTCCTGCGTGTGGCGGACCCCCCACTCGGGAAACGTCTTTATCTTTAACTGCATGTTAAAAAGATCCGAGCAGCAGGCAAGCTTATTGGCTCGATAGTGAAAAACACAATGACTCATGATCAAGTGTTTGATAAGAAGCTGTATAATTTAAAACCCAGTGGACTTCCGCTCCTAAGAGCTCACAGCTGTTACAGGACCAATCGAATACCCCTTTCAAAATAAAATGGAAAACCTGGACATTCGTTTTTACTCCCGACTGGAACCGAACTCATCTACGATTTGTCACGGACTTCTTTTAAATTGATGATTTACGTTTGCTGAAAAGTTGATGATTATGAGCGAATTTTTTTAAAGGCGAAAACTGCGAAGGTATTTTCTGTCTGCGACACTTCACGACAAAACTGAGTGGAAATGTGCCGGTCCGTTGAATGATGAATTCATCTTTACTTCTGTCAAAGTTCACAAACATTAAAAGACACGAGATAGTGGCTCGTGAGAGTAGAGTTCAAAGATGTCCTCTTGCATTCGATGCCGATGTCGTCCCTGATCTGTCTCTTGTTGTCCACTGACTCCTGCTCCCTGACCTTTGACCCCTCCCCAGCAGTATGCTGTGGCTGGTTTCTGCTGTGGTGTTCACAAACATCAGATGTTGTCTGTTTCCGGAGTTCATTGAATCTCTCGTCCAGGCTTTTACCGCTGCAGAGCTCCCAGCAGCAGCCGGCGCGCATCATGTTCATCAGGCTGAAAAATAGTCTGCAGCTATTTCGCTGATTTGTCGGAGTTGTTTATCAATTTAAAAAAAAAACTGTTGTCTGGTCCCGGCTGGTCTATCGCAAGGGTTTTTCTGCTTTTCTCTGATTCATAATGGAGGAAAATAAAAATCTCCTTCAAGTCTAAAAATCTGTGGTGGATATTCTTCACAGTGTGCTGATTGTTTTGTTTTTTTTACTAATTCTTTGGTATCTAATCGTAAGACTTTCAAGTTTGTAATTTTACAAGTCGTTCTATAGATTTTTGTGGCTCGTGTTAGGTTTAAGTAGAAGATTATTGAGAAAATTGTTGGGATTGCTGGATTAAACTGCAACATAGACATCATTCACAAATTGTTCAGCTGACTGAGGACAGTGCGGCTGCATTTTTCCTGACTCATCTCTCTTAAAGGGACTTTTCAAACCTCATTTCACACATTTTGACACCACAAGCGCATTTTCTTTTACATAATGGTACCCGCCAGAGTCCCTTTCTCTCAGGCGGCATGAATTCCTGTCTTTGAGTGATAAAACAGGAGTTTCAGCTCTCAGCTCAATCTTTGCCCGACCCATGAGTCACTTAGTATTTACCATCGCCATGGCAACGTTTAACTACAGTCCAGAATCACAGCTGATGACACGCACGCACGCACGCACTCACGCACGCACACACACACACACACACACACACGTGCACATTTAGAAATTCTTTTTAGAGAATCTTTTTGTGAAAAAAACAAAAAACAAAGGCCGTTTCACTCAAATTTTAAAGTCCATGGCATTTGACATTCATACTTTCCTATTGTGGTGAATATCTGATAAAGATGAGATTTGAATGTCATTTATTTAAACTTTACGTGTTCAATGCTGGAATTTCCGTGTGTCCCCGAACGCCTCGTTCATAATAAACTTTTGCGCCAGCTGCTTATTCTGCTCTGATTTTGACTTTACAAAATAAAAGTCTCCTGGTTTAAAAACGGATCTTCACGTGTCGGACTCGCATCTCTCGCCAAAGTGTCGAGAGCTGTTTTCAGAAGGGTAAAGAAAATAATGAAACCTCGTACTGCGCAGATTGAGCGAAATTCTTCCAGCTGTCAAACAAACAAAAACGCTGTTTAGCATCAGCTCTCCGCAACCCGGCAACCCGGCAACCCCTCCACAGTTCACTCAGAAGATGCGTCGTCCGGTTGATCCTCTTCACAGTTTCAGTGATGTCTTCCAGTCCCCGAAAGCAAAAAGCGGGGAAAAAAAAAAAAAGCCCTTTTAAAAACCTTTTTAACATATTTCTACTCTGCGTTCGTGTTCCTGTGATTTCCTTCCCATAGCAACATGATGGATGTGATGTGAGTCTGTATGACTCATGCGACTCCCTGGTTTTGTTTAGTCGAAGCGAATGCGGCGCACCGTGCGCTCTGCCAAAACACACATCATGTCCTCGCTGAGGCGGATTATTTCTGAAAACTGTTTACATGTGAGAAGACATGCCTGCATGTTTATGTTGTCAGGTGTTCTTCGAACCCCCCCCTCCCCCCCAAAAAAAACAACAACAACCTCCCTCCTCCCAAAAAAACATTACATGCTGCCGTCTGCTCCGCGGCGCAATAAAAAACCCAC
>NW_027210697.1:325000-392500 GCF_029030835.1 Brachyistius frenatus
TGTGTGTGTGTGTGTGTCATGTATGTAAAACTCCACCCACACTCTTTGTGTTGTGTAGTTTTTTTCTTTCATACATTGACCAACTCTTCTTCTGCTCTTCTTCTGTTCTTCTTGTTCTTCTTCTGCTCTTCTGTTCTTCTTCTTCTTCTGCTCTTCTGTTCTTCTTCTGTTCTTCTTCTGCTCTTCTTCTGTTCTTCTTCTACTCTTCTGTTCTTCTTCTACTCTTCTTCTGTTCTTCTTCTACTCTTCCCACCGTTCCTGAATGGGGTGTGCTGATATCAAACTTTAAGGGAACAATTATTGTGGCCAAAACTACCAATAGAAGTGATCAATTATTGTGAGATGAGCTGCACACGCCACGGCGACCCTTGATCAAACATAACTGAACCTTTTTTTTTTTTTCTGCTGATGAACATCAAATCCACTGAAAACACCATAAACAAACAACATCTGATAACCGATTATGTTGCTTTAACGTGAATCTGTATTATTAATGTGGATGGATGCACCTGTTTGGTCTGCTCTAATGAAATGGTTGTACATTTGCTTTTCTTATTGCCTGTATAATTAAGTAATCTCATTATCTGTAATTAAGACGCTCCATCACAATGACATCACCAACTATTTGTTTGGTAACATGCAACAAACAGGCCGTTGATTTCATTTCATTTCATTCCTCCGTCGACTTATCGTTATAACGACCTGACTTCTGGTCAGTGAGCCGGCGGGTGATTACTGGAAACATCTGTCCCGGTCGGTTTCAGGTCTTAACTTCTCTGCTGCAATTAAAACAATTCAAACGTGACACCGACTCACAGGATCGTTATCTGGTCGCAATGTGGAGGTCATTCGAAGAAAAATGGGACATGGGAATACAGAGGGGCGAAGCAGCGACATCGCCGTGGAGACGGTCTGCCTATGTGGCTCATGTTTGTTTTCAGATTGTGTACATTTACATCACGGAAAAGCCGTGCCTGAATTCGCTATTGGTGGTTCCTGTTTTCCGCTGCTGCCGAGGTTACGGATAAAACCACTGACTTCGGTGTGAGTTTCTAAAGTTTCACATCCAAAAGACTTCGGTGCACTTCACTACCCTGCTAGCTCAGACTGAGCAGTGTGTGTGTGTGTGTGTGTGTGTTCAGATGTGGCTTTAATGGCTGTGGAATAAATACGTTTTTGTTGTTGTTGTTGTTGTTTTTCTCTTTCTATGTGCGACCCCCGCATGCACAATTCATATTATTCAACTTTTCAACTGTGATACCACAGAGATGCCGCTGCATCTGCGACCCAGGTGCCAAATACAGAGCACAACGAGCCAGCTGATCCCGGCCAACGTCGCATATTCAGGGTCTGAACAGAGATTTGCTAAATAGCTGCCACCACCCCGACCCCCACCCCGACCCCCACCCCGACGCCCCGACCTCCATTCAGAGAACCACTGACCTGGGCAACATCCGGGGTCACTTACTACTACAAACCGTCACTCAGTGGATGCCTGACCTCGGCATCGACAGTAATTCATCTTTAACCAGGCGCTGTGTGTGTGTGTGTGTGTGTGTGTGTGTGTGTGTGTGTGTGTGTGTGTGTGTGTGTGTGTGTGTGTGTGTGTGTGTGTGTGTGTGTGTGTGTGTGTGTGTGTGTCACTAAACAGTGAAAAATGAAGGCCGACCTTTGATATGCACTTACATAATCAGTGTTGATGGGCTGGAATGCCACTATTCGTCCACACACACTCACTTTCACGCTCTCACACACACACACACACACACACACACACACACACACACACACACACCCAATGGAGTTCTTCCATCTCATTGGTCCCCTTGTCCTCTGCTTGATGTTGATTGGCTGTCAAGAGCTGCAGCGCATTCATTCCTGAGCTCTTCAGGAGTGAGTCCAGTTTTCTTGCGACTAATACTGAATGATTTAATTTTTTTTTTTTTTTTTACTGTACCATTGTTTTAACTCTTCATTATGGTATCTAATCTTTTTCTCATTTGTGTTCGCTGTAATTAAGTTTGTTGTCTAATATTGTCTTCACGGTTGTACAGTTGCTTCCATTAATTACTTCGAAGGCCAACTGCTGTCTTTATAATTAAGTGGAAGGGTGTTAAGCTCAGTGTACCGTCACACAGAAAGTGAGGAAGAGTGAGGAAGAGTCAGGCTTTATAGATTTTCTCAGTTGCAGAAGGCACTCATACTTGTTTATTATCCTTCTGTTTTTTTATTGCTATTTTATTCCTTTCTAGATGTTTGATCCGAGTGTCGTCAGTGAACTCATTTGCTGGTGATTGCGCTGCAGTTTGGTGATGAAGTATGAGTCACCTGTACATCGGAGAAAAGACAAAACAATGTTTTTAACCACCGCGTTCTTCCCACACCGGAGTCGTAAACTGGCAGCAGATGGTTCAGGGAGAGCAGATATTTACCAAACGATCACGCGTCTCACAGGAGCAGCGCACGCTGAACATCAGTTTATATCATAATGACCTCGGTAATTCAGGGGACCCCTTTGATAATATGAGATGAGAAACGTCTCCTGTAATTGGCCGAATTAGCGTCCGTGCTATTAATTAGAAAAAGAAAAAAAAAAGTCACAGGGAGTCCTGAACTGATCTGTCTGCCGACGATGACGTTCGCTTTGCTGTGTTTCCCGTCTAAACTTCTGTTTTCCGTTTCCCCCTTTTGCAGCGTGACGCCAGAGGAACATGTTTACTCTCCTGTTTCCATGGTAACCGCGAGGAGCATGCACGTCCAGGTCAGGAGTTAACCTCCGCGCTCGTCTCCCCCACCTGCCGTCCTCGAGAACTGCACTGCGCACGATCCCCCGTGAGCCGACAGCACAAGTCCACCGTTTACGTTTCACCGCCTCAGCCAAGAACACTCGGAGGAACAGCGCCGCCGGGAAGAGGACCGACATGGCCAACAACACGGCGGACCACCCTCCGGGGAACTCGGTTGCCGAGGGCAACCACGACGGGGACTTTGGGGTGTCCGTGATGGACCTGAGGGACATGATGGAGCTGCGGAGCGCCGAGGCCGTCAACAAGATACGGGACACTTACGGAGACGTGCAGGGCATCTGCCGCCGCCTGAAGACGTCGCCTATAGAAGGTAAGACCTGTCCGCTGCAACCAAACTACGTCCTCGGACCCTCCGAGCAATACACTTAAACATGGTCATTTCCTGTCTCAAACCCTCGACGTCTACCCTCTCTTTTGTGAAAAAAAAAACAACAACTAATCAAAACTCAGAAGATTCTTGTTTGTCTGGCTCTTTTGGTGAAAACAGTGTGCAATGTGTCGCATTAGACAACAGAAAATAGAAGAAACTAGCAGTTTGCTGAGTGCACACTTTGATGGTGTACAGTTCGGATTTAGTTTTTCTTTTTGCCAAAAATACTAAAGGACCAAACTCCTTTTCTCTACGATCCAACCTCTGTCAATCTTTCTATATTCTTACTTTGCACCGAGTGGTTTACGACTAATGATTTTACAAGCGACACACTTCAGTTCATGATCGGGATCCTGTTCTTGTGAGGGTGACAGGAAGTGATCCTAAGCCTGACGCAGCAGAGACGGACAAGTTCAAGGTCATTACCTCAAACACAACCGATGACAGCTCAAAAACTCACTCTACGACTTATCAACAACTGATTACTTCTTAACAGCTCCTCCACCTTTTTATGGCTGAATCCCATTATTCTCGGATCGATAGGAGCCTTCCACGGCCCGCTACGCTTCGCTGCTTTAGATAATCATCCCATGTAGAAATTAATTAGGTAATCGGTCCGTTAAATAATTGGCCGGGCTGATTGACCAATCAGGGAAAGCGTTGCAGGCAACTGCTCCTCCTCATCCTCGGTTTCGTTGAGCGTCAGCTGGTTATTGGTATTTAAGTAGCTGTTTATTTCTGTGGCGATTTGCGGCACGAATACACACTGTTAACAACAGCCTTAAAATGTTTTAATAACTTAACTGCAAATTCTGACTTGAAGAAGAACTTGATGAAGGTCTCACTTGGAGACCTTCATGAACTAGTCCTGAACCGGACCGGTCCCTCGCTCCAGTGAATCTGCTGGTTCTGCTGCTGATTTTATTTCTCAAGTACGACACCGCAGCACTTTTTTGTTGTTGTTTGTTTGTTTCTCTGTGGGCGGATCTGACATTTTCACCAGGCTAATGATCGTCGACCTGAGACTCGTTACTGTTCCCGGGTCCGGGTCGGCGGCTGTGCAGGTCACACGCGAGGCCACGAATAATATAGCGCGCCTCGTTAAGTTGCGTTGATGGAAACGCGTCCGTAATTGTATTGAGCAGCCACACGCTGATCAGGAGGTGACGGTGTGCGAACAGGAAGAGAGATTTCCTTACGGACACACGCCGCGTTCGGTGAAAGATGGACACGCTCCTCGTTTTGTGCTGAAAGATTATCAGTTTGGATTTCAGTCAGAGCTCGGTGTGAGGCCAGAAAATGGCTGACATGCTGCTGTTTGTTATTTCGCTCTCCCGCTCTCATCCTTTGATCCCTCTCTCTCTTTCTATGCGTGTGTGTGTGTGTGTGTGTGTGTGTGTGTGTGTGTGTGTGTGTGTGTGTGTGTGTGTGTGTGTGTGTGTGTGTGTGTGTGTGTGCGTGCACGTGTTTGCAGCCATCGGTCCATTCCAGGATTGAAATTAGTTCCAGCCCGTTCCCCTAATGGCTCCATAGATCATTGCTGTGTTCCATTTAGTAATCAGAGGACAGCTGTAGTCGCGTCCTCCACGCAAGAAATTACTCACTTTAATGAAGAAAGTGTAATCATATTTTCACTGCAGAGGAGGGAGGGGGGCGGGGGGGGGGGTAATCAAACCGAGGGGGAAACCTGAACGTGAGATCGAGGCCAACGACACGCAGAACCAGGCTGTTCGTGCGCTACGTGATAGTGGACAGGTGTCAATCCAGTTTGAGTCCAGATAATATTGGCTACTTGTCACTCGGTCATATCGAGTCCCACTTTGGCGTAATTGTCTGAAGTCCGACATTATTTATAAAGATGCAAGTGATGAAGCAGTCAGGAGATTTGTCTCTACTACGGGGTCAGGCCCTGAATCACTGGGTTTCCCCTCCCCGCCCGGTAAACACCCGTGACTCTGCTTTGTAAGCCTGATGACGTCACCATGACATCATCAGTAAGCTTGGGCGGTGTCACTGTATTTAAGGCGTACTACAGCACTCAGAAATTATAACGCTGAACTGACGCGAACGCGCCCCGTTAACGTGACGTACGGTAGCGGCCAACACGCGCCACCAGAGGTCGGTCGCCGTGGAAACAACCGGCACCGGCAGCCGAGCCGAGAAACACGTGGAGCGCCGGTGGCGGTTTGGAAATACTTTTCGGTTTTCGATCCGTCGATGTACAACGCAGATGCGGCTTCGTGCATTATTTGCTGAGGTTAAAACGGGCGACGTTTGTTGTCGACGGCGGCGGCCTGAAAACAGCCGGGTGCATCTTCTGAAGGGATATTTAACGCTGAAGGGAAACCCCACGATGCTCCCAACAAAGAGGCAAAAACAACAACTGGTTTTCAGCTGTAGGGTAACACCTCATCGAGCTTGATGTATTCTTGGAGGAGTAAAATGATTAGTCTGCTTATTATGTGCTGTTAAAAGCTTTGAACTTTACTAGTGGTATTACAACGTTATATATTCTTGGTTATGTTGGTGGTCTGAATAATGCTTTATAGTACACAGCATAATAGTTTTTGCCTCCCATTCTCTCTCTCTCTCACACACACACACACACACGTATATTTATATATATGTATATATATATATATTGATTTAAAGCTGCACACAGTATTTTAATGAGAGTTGTTTTTCCTTGACGATATGTCAGAGGTGTGCTGCATCATTAAAAATAGCCTACTGACATAAATCAGCATTTTGCTTGCTTCATATTTTTTAATCTCGTTTAGGAAAGGCAGCCCCTCCCCCAATAAACAAAAACAAACAAACAGAATGTCAACACACCGAACGAAAAGTGTCGTGATCGTGTGTTATTTGCGCGATAAAAACAGTGCGGGTGGTTTACGGTGTCTCCGCGACAGAAGGGAAAGCTGCAGGAAACCTGAGTTTCACACGGCGGTTGTCTGTTTCACACCTGAAGCTGATTTCTCACATCGATGCAGGATTTTCTCGGTGTTCACGTGAGGCCGTCCCGAACCGAAACTGAAGATGAATCGCGTTTCCCCCAGAACGGAAGAAAAAAAAAACCTGCTGGGGTATTGATTCATCAAAATCTGAGAGCATTTCATGTTGGGAAGACGTGCAGCTTCTGAACACGAGACACGGCTGAGATGTGAACTTTATTTTAAACAGGACCCGGGCGGTGAAATACGGGCTTTAAAAATAGACGACTATTTTTAGGAAAATGACACTGAACGTCAGCGTCTTCTGTCGCTGCTCAGGTGACGAGACGACAGCTTTTCATTTCTTCTTTGTGCGTAGCCTCGCTTTTATTTTGTCACGCAAGTAAAAGGAGTTTGTCTCTTCAAACGAACCCCCGGAGCCGAGAGCTGAAACCGGCGGCTAAAAATGGATTCAAACGGTGGCTGATGGCGTCGTCAGCGGGCGACCGGATGTTCGGCTTCATGCAAACCGTGTCGACGCTGCTCGGACGTCGTGATGTTTCGCACGTGTACTGACGTCCGTCCTGTTTGACAGTCGGCCATTTTATGATGATGGAACCAGAGATGGGCTGGTATCAATGATGGATGAATCACTTAAAACCAACTATTGATTATCAGCATAGCTCGCTGGTCACTTAACTGGTCGTCCACGGCTGTGATTGGTCGGTTTGGGCTGAGGCGAGTCCCTCATGTCTGCCTGCGGATTGTTGATGGTGAAGACTAACTGATGAAGGTCATGTAAATTCTCCTTCCTGCTGTTGTTACTGTCAGTAACAGCTGACATCGACATTTGCGATATGAAAATATCGAACTGACGCAATTAGACTTCTCTAAATGAGGTTTGGTAATAACAGCCGAGATGAGAACTGAGCAAATGACAAGGGATCACTTCGGGTTAAATCTGAGCTATATGTAAATCAGTACACACACACACACACACACACACACACACACACACACACACACACACACACACACACACACACACACACACACACACACTCTCAGTAGTAGTGTGTGTAGGTTCAGAGGTTTCTCGTCAGACTGGCGTGTCGGATCTTTCCGAGCTCTGTAGTGTGAGAAGTCAGCAACCAATCTGAGCTCCAGTTTGAGCTGCGTGACCCGAGTCCTATTTACCATTTACTGTAACCAACACACACACACACACACACACACACACACACACACACACACACACACACACACACACACACACACACACACACACACACACACACACACACACACACACACACACATGTGCAAAGCCTCAGGACATCCATGTCAGTTGGCAGCAGAATGCTCCTCTGGCCAATCAGCAAGACATGCGACTCTCCTCAAGTCTTTCTTTCTTTCTTTCTTTCTTTCTTTCTTTCTTTCTTTCTTTCTTTCTTTCTTTCTTTCTGTCTGTCTGTCTGTCTGTCTGTCTGTCTGTCTGTCTTTCTTTCTTTCTTTCTTTCTTTCTTTCTTTCTTTTGGCCTTTTTTTTTCCATCTCTCTTTCTGTCCGGTCTTTCCCTCCGTTAGCTGTTATCTATTGTTTGTTTTGCCGTCTGATATTTTTCCGTCCTAAATCTTCAAAAAAAACATGAAATAGCCGAGACGTGTAGGTCTTGAAATATACTGTATGTAATTTTTCCGAGTGCAGGGTTTCTGTTTTTAAGCGTCTAAGCCTGATGACTTATGAAGCTCAGCCGTTGCATCATTCGGCAGCGGAGGATGTGAGTCTCTGTATTAAAGGCAGGTTTACCGCCTCCAGACACCAGTCTGTGGATACTGAACATATACCCTCTATTCTTTCCTTTAAATTAAACTCCTCTGTTGAATCTGATTTTCTTTTACTAACCGAGATGCTTCTGTCTGTCCTACAGCAAAGAAGAATAACATACAGCCTTTTATTTTTGTTAGTATTAAACAGTAAAAAAAAAAAATCCTCAAATATTGCTGACAACAACAGATGGATTGTATCACCTCACGGGAAGATGATGTTGAATTTATATTTCAGGAGGCATGTGTAAATTATAGAAATAAAATAAATAAATAAAATCATGTTTGAGTTACAGCATCTGCTGATGATGACAGAGTCAGTTTAAAAAGCCTCGCTGCACAGTTAACGCTGAGAGAAAAGCAACTGATTGCGGACGACGCCTAAAACATTAAGTGCTCACTGTAATAAAACTGCTGACAAGGCAGAATTTATTCAAAATATTCAAAAAGAAATGTGACTTCCTGAAGGAAAAAAAAACTGCGCGGAGAGTTTTTCAGAGGACAAAACGTTGAATCCCAGAATCTCTGTGGAACAGCTAATCAGTGTGCAGAAGGCTGTCACTTACAATTACATCCCAGATCCTGTTATATGATTTTATTAATTAATGAAGGCAACCATTATTCCATCTGCACGGTAAGCGCTGACAGACGCAACATGCATACCGGCTGCTGCAGGATGACGACTGATGCTGATCTCAACTTAACAGGAAGTTGTCGGTCACTGCATGATGTTTCTTTTTTTTGTTGTCTTTTTGTCCAGAAAAAAAAACGAATTTAAAAATCGCAAAGACAGCCTGATTCTGGGACGTCTGCAGTTAGATTGTCAGCAGCTGCAACCAGATGTGAACGGTTACGAGAATAATATCCATGTTATGGACAGTTACAGCATGAAAGGGGTTGAACCAGCTGAGAGGATGGTTTGTGTCTGTGTTACCATGGTACACATGGTCACGTGTCAAACACACAGAGTTTATAAAGTGTCAGTTCACCCTTCAAATCCTTTTTTATGTGAGATGACATGTCTGATTACACCTGGTCTACTTTTGGTGTCAAAAACATTGACATCAAAAGTTTGATCAGCAGAAACCTGCCTTCACCACAGGCCTGTCAATCAAACAGACACGCCCCCCCCCCCCTCCCCGAAAACAAAACACAGCTCTTTTTCTAATTAATGACGGGATTATTTTCAGATGGGCCGCCAGAAAACTAATAAGACGGAGCGACTTTAGCGAACAACACCGAGATAACTTGTGGAAATATTGGATTGACTTCGTATTTCATGAGAGAATTTAAATGGGAGTCAATGGAGCCGGAGGCTTTTTATAACTAGCCCCCTAGTGGTACACGGTGGTATCGCAGTTTAAGGCACTTCAGCATTGGCCTCATTTTTCAGACCCGGAAGCTACGTCCACTTCTATACAGTATGTGGTCTAAACCCAAACTTTGTTTTGGTCTCTTCCATTAAAGTTGAATAAACTTCCACTGATGGCTGGAAGCCACATACACGAGCTAGTCGTTGTAATCGCTGGTGTTGTTGCAGTAGATCTTCTGGCAGCACTGAGCTCACACTAGCAGCATCCAGCAGAAATCCAGCAGTATCTTTGATTTCACAAGGTTTGGATTGACTTCAATAGGAAAAAAAAAAAAAATCGTTTGATCTTGAGTTTGATTTTTGTTACTTGGCACCTGTCTGACACCTTTTCTCTTGACGAGATTTTAAGAAAATTTCATCACTCGATCGGCGACTGTGAAAAATGTAAAACCTCTGAGAGATAGTCGGCTCCGTCAGGGCTGCGTGAGCCACTGAACTGGAGTGAAAGCCATCGTTGGGATTTGGAATTTACCCATAATTGAATTTGATGAATCTAATTTTAAGACTAATAAATCTAAATTGTACATAAACTGGTCAAATTGAATAAATCTCAATTTGACCTAAATGCTTTCTATTTTGCTCAAGTTGAAACATTTTCAACTTCATTGTCTCCTAAAATTGACTTTTCCTTCCGTCTAATCCTACTTTAACTGTTTATGGTGGTTCTGGTACCTGAAGTTGATCAGATGCGGCTGTAGTGTGACTCTATTGTGACCTATCTCTGTACGTGTCAGCGACTGTACGTCCAGCTGTGGGTTGCTGGTGAAAGAAGAAGAAGAAAAAAAAAAAAAGCACTGCAGGGTGGTGATAGAAAAGACGGAGGCCAAAGACAGCTGGTGGACGAAACCGCCGAGATGATGAAGGACGCGGGAAGCGGTTCCGACGGCGTGGAGGACCGAGAGAGAGACGAGACGGCTCTCGGTTTCTGCGGAGGAGTCTTTGTCGTGGAGGGAGAATAAAGGAAAGCGAAAAACTGTGTGTGGCAACAGACGAAGCGGCAAGTTGGCTGATAAAACCGCGGATTGGAAGAGACCTCATTTTTGCCCCGGTGACGTCCGTTTCTGCCGGTAGCTAAAAATTCATAAACATCTGTGACAGGCGAGGTTTGCAGCGAGCCGCTCCTCCGTTATTGGAACATCGTCTCAGAGCTTTATTCTGCATCTCCGCGGGGAGGTTCGACAAAAGCAGCCGACGCCAGGCGCTGGATGAAATCCTGCCAGCGCAGCAGTAAACCGGGAAAAACAAATCAGACTAGTATCGATCAAACGAGACGGTGAAGGTGCTCTTTGATTCTGTTCTTCTATTTTAGTCCGACGGCAGCTTTCAGCATCAATCACCGGCTTTAATATGATCAAACCAAACTTTGAACTGAAACCACGGTGTGATGAAACATTGCTAATGATGACTGTGACAGTCGGTTTATTCTTTAAATCTGTGTGTGTGTGTGTGTGTGTGTGTGTGTGTGTGTGTGTGTGTGTGTGTGTGTGTGTGTGTGTGTGTGTGTGTGTGTGTGTGTGTGTGTGTGTGTGTGTGTGTGATCACCATGAAGATGTTCCTCCTTCAGCTTGAAGCCGCAGAGATAGTCCGTCACACGTGTTGTGAAGTTGGACTTTCACACAGAATCAGATTCGTGGACACCTGTGGTGGGTTAAAAGTGACGCTTTATTTTTGAAAAAAAACTTTTATTCACCAAAAAAAAAAAAAAAAATCTCCTCATCTCATCCCTTCATCTTGTTTTAGCACATTTGATCTTTAAACCCTCAATCTCATCTCATTTTTTTTTTTTTATCTCTCTACATGTCATCATCTGTCACCGCACCTGTTCTCATCTCATCCTCGTCTATTCTTAATTTACCTCCTCTCATAGCAGACTTTCCTCATCTGATCTCGGCATCACAACTCACATTACCTCATTTCACTTCCTCTTATCTCACCTCTTTTTTGTTTTCATTTTGCCTCAACACATCCTTTTATAAATCTCAGCTCATTTAATGTCGCCTTCCCCATTTCATCTGATCTCTCCTAATCTGATAACTTCACACCTCAAAACACTTAATCTCATATTATCAATCTTAAACCAAATCAGATCATTTTATTTTTATCTTGTGTCTCATTTCATATTTCATTTCACTTAAATTTATTTTATCAGCTCATCTACCGTTGTCACGTGACACAGGATTATGATAGCTGGTTCCCCTTTAAGATCAGTTTTCAAGTTGGTTAAAGCAGATACCCCCCCCCCTCCCCACACACACACACATCACTTTATTTGATTCATATACTCTCATCTCATCTCAAATAACCTTCATATCTCCTAAAATTGCCTCAAATCATCTCATTTAATCTCACTTCAGCTCTTCTCTCTTGATTGACTTTCATCTCGTCTTTTTTTTTCACCTCATCTTATTTTATCTCTTATCTAATCTCGTCTCACCTGCCACACCTCATCTCTTCTTCCTCACGTCATCTCTTCTTCCTCACGTGGCCTCCTCTCTTCTCACATCACACTTACTTTCATCCAATCTTTCACCTCATCTCAGTCACCTTCAGTGTTCGATTGTTAATGAATTCTGCCGCTGAATCTATCAAATTAAGATTTGACTGCATGAATCGAGAGCCAGATTAGGAAACTGGTGCGTGCGTGCGTGTGTGTGTGTGTGTGTGTGTGTGTGTGTGTGTGTGTGTGTGTGCGTGTGTGTGTGTGCTGGTGTTGCGTAACGGTCTGAAAGTAGGCGAAACCCCTCCGAACGGCAGAAGCCGATATCTGCTGGTTTTCACCTGATTTCTGCATCCGAGGAGAAAAAAAAAAGGGAGACAGATGGAGAGAATTCATGAGGTGAAGTGGAGGAACTCCTCATTCAGTATGTCCAGAGAGAACCATCAAAGGGAGAATAAGAGGCCATTATTAAAACATATGAAGACAGGAACACGTCTGAGCTCATGTTCATGCTGACTTAAAGGGTCTCTGCCTTCACCAGAAATCCTGGCAGTGCGGTCTGTTGACATTCAGATCACGTTCCACTGCACATCTCCCCAAAAATTCGCAGCAGCCATGTTGCTGCCCACAGAACCGCGCAGAGGAAGTCCTCGATTTCACTGAAAAACACACCGATTTAATTAAAAAGAAGAAGCTCCACTATCTTATTTAAATCTGACGTGTCGCCGCGATATTCACCCGCAGGTGAAGTTAACGAGGTCATGCGGTAAATGGTTCAGCTGAGAAATTCATCTGCTGATAAAAAGTGAAGGTAAAGTCGTCGAGCTGCTAATTCCCCCTTTAATTAGGACGGTACAACAAATGGTATTTTTAGAATCTAATTTTCACCCAGTTTGAACGAGAAGCAGAAGAAAGGAGACGGGAACGTGGATGCCGCTCTCTCCCCTTCAGGAGCGTCCGGGTCGACTGAGAAATCTCTTTGTTTTTATTGTCTTTATATGGAGAATAAATGAGGAGCTGGATATGAGTCACCGCTGGAAAATGACAGTCACGGCTCTGGAATCAATAACTCAGATATTGTTTGGTCCTTGGTAAGCCAGCGTTTGCAGGCGGTCCCTCTGCGGAGGAGACAGGAAGAGAAACATCACACACATTTTTCAACTCGCTGAACTTATCGATTAGTTGAAGAAATCTGGAGATGGATATTTTACTGACGTTTTTTTTTTGGCAAGTTTTATGTCTTAAAACTTTGTGGACGTTCGATTGCTGTTTGTTGGAGTATATTGCTGCGAACAGTTATTTTGCATTATAGATTAATGTCAACTTTCTTTTCCTACTGGGTGTTTACGGGCATCCTCATTAGCTTCCTGAGAGCCGGCTGATCCAGACCGGCTCGGTCGGATCAGGTGGTGCCGTGTTGACGTGGAGCAGTTTGGCTCTGGTGGAGCAGCAGATTGTGTGTTCAGCGGGGAGGCTGGTCCGGGTCAGTTCAGGCTGCCATGGATTCATCACAAAAACACCCTGTGGGTCGGGACCTGCACAGGGGCCACGGGATAAACCTGAGGGGTCGCAGGACGATTGACAGGAAGAGGAATCCAGAGAAAACACACTCCTCATATTTAATATTATATTTCATTCCTATGACTTTTCCTTTGTTTTTGGGGTTTTTCTTTCCGGTATCATTTCAGCTTTTTCAGCCTAAAAACGAAAAGAAAAGAAAAACCTTTTCTCTTTGGTTGAACTGATGTAAACCAGTCGAAGCGTTTTAAGGGGCCAAAAGCTAAAATGTCGGGGTCCCGCTGCCGTAGAAAACATACAGAGATCAGTGAAAGCTGGAAAAACGGCACAACTTCTAATCATGGGATTTCTTTTTTCCTGTCTGTATAGCTGCACCTGAACACACCATTTGTCTGAACTTCAGCAAATTCTTTTTTTAAAGTTACATCTCCACGCAGAAAGGAGGAAATAATGAACACATCGTTATGTAATATTTCTGGGTGGGACACAGGAGCGTTGGTGATTCAGCCAAATAAATGCCGAGCATGGAAATACTGCCCTCTGAAACCAATCTGGACTTTTCGTAACTTGGATCTCCTGCCACCGTTGTAAGTGTGTGTGCAGAGCCGTGTAGAGACCTGAACACACTTCCAATCATGTTAAAGATGGATTTAAAAAAAAAAAAAAAGTCAACATTATGCTGTAAAGCTGTGTATACAGTTATATAGTCAAAGGAAACTGTTCCATTGTGCTTCATGGTAGGAAGAAACAAATCATCCCATGAAAACAATTCATATCGAGTCAATATAAGTGAAGCACAGTAATCAACCTTGTAAACATACACAAGTCCACAAGAGTAAAAAAGAGACGAGATAAACAACATGTATCTCAACAGCACTTCAAGAGTTTCTGAGGACATTCGTATTAGTGACACATTAACCTGATCACACAAAAACAAAAAAACTCTTCTAAATCACAAATTAACAATCACAAAAAAAGATGCCTGTCAATATTAGACATTATGACAAACTGTCAGTCATGGTTGCTTATATTTACGTCCTTATGAACATGTTACTACACAAACGTGGACTAAAGACCGTTGTGTTTTCGTACACCTGCTGCTGCGTTATGATCTTATGCTATTTAAGCGTGTTCAGATGATTCCTGAGTTCATAAGAAGAACGGACCGATTGTAAAAACGATTTTTAAAGAGGAACTCCACACTAAATGATCATTTCTTTTTTTAATCCCGTTGATTCTTATTGATGCTCAGGATTTCGTCAACAAAAACAACATGCTGTGTGTGCGTGTGTGTGAACGCTGCTCTTTTCCACGTGTCTGCTTGGATTTGAAAGTTCAGCGCTGGCTAACCGTTTAAGCCTCTCACAAATACTGTAGCTGCCGTTAAACATTAGCATTAGAACCAGATTATAACTGTGTTGTATTCAGAGCTTAACAAGATGTTTAGGGCTGAAGAACCTATAAACAGCTTTGTGCTGACACTGAAACGCACACCGGAGAGCCTCTTGTAGTCCCAGCAACACACACACACACACACACACACACACACACACACACACACACACACACACACACACACACACACACACACACACACACACACACACACACACACACACTGTGTGACTGACCGGAGTCCCTCTTTTCCCACCAGAGACACAGTCTGTCATTGTTTAGGCTCAGACAACAATAAAGTGAGGATTTTATCTGAAAATAACAACATTACTCGTTTTTATCGATCAGTTCACTTCATACAAAGTGCTCTAAACATGAAAACTTAAAACCAAATTCATGTTTTTGTTTTGTGACCAGCTCTCCTCGGTACACCCGTGCTCAGTGTTTTTTCCAGGCACTTGGCAGATCGACAGCATCTTGGGAGACTTTGCCAGGGGTCCTCTGTGGATTCAGTCTGTCTCGCAGTCTCCTGTCTCTTCATGTAGTCCCAGACTGACTCCATGATGTGGAGATCAGGGCTCTGCGTGCTCCACACCATCTGTTGGAGGACCCCACGTTCTTCTCGTTGCCGACGTTTTTAGCTCTTCGTGCTGTCGGGTGAATTTGGGTCGGATCAGACACGCAAGACGCGGCGCTGAAAATAAATACCGTTCGATTCCTGCCGTAGCTCCTTCTTATCTTCCATCCACACGGCTGAAACATGTATCGTGTCACGGGATTGAACTTTACTTCTTTTTGTGTCGGCAGGTCTGTCTGGAAACCCCGTTGATTTGGAGAAACGTCACATTTCGTTCGGAAAGAACTTCATCCCTCCAAAGAAGGCCAAGACATTCCTGCAGCTGGTGTGGGAGGCTCTGCAGGATGTCACACTCATCATCCTGGAAATCGCTGCAATCATCTCGCTGGGCCTGTCCTTCTATCATCCACCAGGGGGCGACAGTGAAGGTAGGTGCACTCAGAGTTGAGATGCTACAAAATACAAGCTTTTATTTTTTTTAAATTCTGGATCTGTACAAATGTTTAAATGTATGTGTTTGTAGATGTTTGTATGTTGTGTTGAATTTATTGGTTCAAATAAATACTGTTTTAATTTGTAAAATTTTTTTGAGCTGATAGATTCTGTAAAACGATACTAATGAGGATACTTTATTGTGAGTCTGAAATTTTTCGAGCGTCGGCGTGAAGAAATTGTATTAATATTACATATAAATAAATCAGAAACCATGTAATCTAGTTTTAGTATTTCTTCAACAAAATTTTATTCCTGGCAATGGAGAAGACTTGTATATCATCGTGATATTAAAACATGAAACAAATTAACTAAATAGATTGAATATGTATGATATCTCTTGTCATTTAATTTTTACCTTTTTATAATCTGTTTAAAAAATAGATCATTGGACATCTTTTAAAATCTTTTTGTAGACCTAAAACATAATATGAGACATTCAAGACATCAAGACGGTAAAAATATTTGCTGAACTTGAAGTGATTTTTAGTTACAAGAAACATTCGTCGCTGCTACAAGAAATGTTTGCAAGCTGTGATAGCTGATGAAGGATTGGTCGCTGAATATTGAGCAGGGTTCCAAATTATTTTTTTTGCACAATTGCTACACAACAGTTGAAATTATCAACAATCAATTCCTCCTTC
Source organism: Brachyistius frenatus (assembly GCF_029030835.1). Lineage (NCBI taxonomy): Eukaryota > Metazoa > Chordata > Actinopteri > Embiotocidae > Brachyistius > Brachyistius frenatus. Next base: position 341,371 of record NW_027210697.1, read on the forward strand.
CTGATTTAAAAAAATGTAAAATGAACAAATGTGAAAATATTTAGCATTTCACTTGGGGCTCACACTGGTTAAAGTGTGAAACCAGAAAACCTCAATGTCAGCAGATTAACTCGCAGCCAGACCTTGTTTTTCTTCTCTCACTCCCTTTTCAAACTTTTTGGAGGATGGACGTTTGAACCTTTTGATAATCTGAGCTTTCTTTGTGCAAACAAGCAAAGCTGGAGGTTTCCGCTGAGCCTCTCTCTACCTGCCTTTGCAGTGGTAATTTATAGTGGCTGTATCAAGTCAGTTTATTTTCCAGTGATTCCAGTTCAACATGTCCTGATGTTGTTGTTTTTTTTTTCTCCAGCGTGCGGCGAGACTGAATCTGGCGTCGAAGACGAGGGGGAGGCCCAGGCCGGCTGGATCGAGGGCGCCGCCATCCTGTTCTCGGTCATCATCGTGGTCCTGGTGACGGCCTTCAACGACTGGTCCAAGGAGAAGCAGTTCCGCGGGCTGCAGAGTCGCATCGAGCAGGAGCAAAAGTTCACAGTCATCCGCAAAGGTCAGGTCATCCAGATCCCTGTGGCCGAGATCGTGGTGGGAGACATCGCTCAGATCAAATACGGTACGAAACACCGACACCGATACCGAAATGTGTGTTCTGTGATGTTATTAACTGAAGGTTATTAAACTCAAACATGTCCCTCTTTATTACAATTTTCTGTACTTTTAATGCTCCTTCTGAGGTTTTTAAATCTCAAAAGTTTTACCGAAACCCTTCAGCAATAAATGAGATGAAAAACAGGTCTGCAGGTTTCTGCCAGAAGTGAATTAGTGAGGTTAGTTTATCTCAGAGGGGCTGGATGAGGTGGAAGTCAGAGCTCAGAGAAGACCAGTCAGTCAGGATTTTTTCACACCAGACGGTGAAAAACATTTCTTCATGATGTGCTGGAACAGGAAAAGGGAATCCCAAAGCTTTAGACACAAAGATCAGCACACTGTTAGTTAACATATTGTATACTTCAGCATTAAGATCCATTTCTGAGATGAAGGGCTTTTGACCAAACCAGGAAAAACACACGCAGACCAATAGTCCAATGAAGTATGTGGACTTCATGTAACAGGCCTAATAGCTGATGGGAAATCTTCACATACACAGAAGGTGATACATCATAAGAAAATTATAATAGCATATAACATCTTAAAAAAAAAGCAATTGAAAATGTACAACTGGATCTATTTGACCCTTTTGACTCAATAACAACTACAGAGTGAGCAGAGTTTTTCTATTTTAGTCGAAGAGAACACGTGTTTAATGAAATGTTCGTGTTTTCAGTCTTCATCCAATTTTGAGACAACTGGAGCAAAAAAAACAATCTGTTTTCACTGAAGTGGTTTTTGAGGAATAAATTAAATGCAGGTCCAGAATAAGTTTGTCTTCACGTCCCGGGTGGCTGATGGGAATAAAACGCTCTGACCTCTGACCTCTCCGCCTGCAGGAGACCTGCTGCCTGCTGACGGCATCTTGATCCAAGGCAACGACCTGAAGATTGACGAGAGCTCCCTGACCGGAGAGTCTGACCAGGTCCGGAAGTCTATGGAGAAGGACCCCATGCTGCTGTCCGGTGAGCGCCTGAGCACAGTCACATGACATGGGCCAACCACGGTCCCTCCCCTTAAACCCAAAACATGTTTACTTTTTGTCAACAAAGAAGAATCAAATTTCAAATTGTGGGACTGTTTTAAGGATGGTGTTTGGTTTACGGTAAATGTTTCGTTCTCTTGCTTTTGGTGAGCTCTGTGAGTTTACTGGTACAGATTTAAAAGACCCAGAAAATTGATATGACGAACTCCGATCTCAATATTCAGTTTTACTTAAACGCACAAGCTCACACCTGTAATATTACAGGGACAAAATTATATTCCACTACCACCAAGAAGTAATGGTAGTGGCCCTAAGATTGATCCTTGAGGAATCCCACATGCTCATAATGTTGACATAAATACAAATAACGTGTATTTTAAAGGATTCTGCAGCCAAAGAAAAGATTTGACAGATAAAATGAGTGATTTGACAAAGATTTCAAATCAAAAGAAACGACGGTTAAATATGTCTCCGAAGTGACGCCCGGCTTTTGTGAATGTGTCCTCAGGGACCCATGTGATGGAGGGATCGGGCAGGATGGTGGTGTCAGCTGTCGGCCTCAACTCCCAAACCGGCATCATCTTCACTCTGCTGGGCGCCAGCGAGAACGACGAAGAGAAGAAGGTCAAGAAAAGTAAGACATGAGATGGAGCCTGTCACGCACCTCTCACTGAAACACAACTGGTGTTGAAGGTCACGTGAGGGTTTTTATACTTGAGACACGATGACACATCTCGCCGTAAATCTGTCAAGTGTTTGGGAGGAACGTTTGGCTAGAACGACGACTTTCACCGTGTCAGCCTCTGAATATTTCTACTCTGCTGTCTGAACAGTGCAGATCGGAAATATTTGCACGTTTTTATCCGCTGGTGTTGATTTGAAGTTTTCTCTTGTCGTACTAGCCGACTCTGTCAGCGGGTCGAGTTCATCCAGTCTGGGCTGACAACAGCAGAGCTGTTTGAAGGGTCTAACTGTAGTCTGGGAACATTACTGACCTTCAATCTGAACACAGAAACGTCATCAGAGAATAAATGAGACCAAGGTGATGGTGTTATTTTACGCTGCGAGTGTATCTGCTAAACACAACTGACATGGGATTAAAGTATCTGACCAAGAGTGAAGACAAATGTACCTCTCGTTAACCTTTCTCTCAGGCCCCTCCCCCAAACAGGTGTTCCACCATAATAAGGTGTTTGAAGGACTTTCTCGAGAGGAACGACCCCCAGGAGTTTCCCTCGGAGCTAAATAGGTCATAAGGCCTTTTGCAATTTGCATTCGCACCGTCAATAGGAACTGTGAAATGACGTAAAAAGACATAAACGGAGCAACTTTTGATATTTCTCTTTGTCGTATCTAAGTCGCGCTGTGTTTCCTCCGATGCGTACGGGCTTAATAAAACCTGGACTTTGTCGTCGGTCCATTTCTCAGCATCGTGGGCCTCCATTTGAAAAGCCTTCCTCTGCTTCGTTCGTAGGTGAAGTTTACCCGACTTCCTGTTCACACTGTGTTTTAAACATGGCGGTTGTCTGTGCGCCTGTCCTCGACCAATCGCTGCACGCCTACGTCACCTATTGTAACGAGGAAACTCCCTACCCAGAGGTAGGAGCTAAAAAAAAAATTTTTTTTTAAAAAAGGACCACAGAACCAAAGCTGAGTCTGATGAAAAAATACATCTGGGCAAATATTTGGAGAGGTGAATAGATGTTTCCTGCACGTCCGCTACCGATGACATCGCTCACGTTTTGTTTTTTTTACCTCGAACCTGTTAGCTTTTGACCTGTTTCACATGATTACCTCATTCTGAATGATCATGATGTGTTTGAAGCCATTGGATGCGATGAACTTCAAGCTTCAGGTTTTTTAAAAGAGTTAATTGGGACCTTTTTCAACCAATTTGGAGGTTTGTGTTCACGTCAGTGATTTTTGTTATTTCAGAGAATTGCTCGGTCTCCGGAGGTAAATGAGCATCTGATTTGTTTTCTACCTTCATCTGAAAGTAGGAACCTATTGTTTCAAAAAAATTACCATGAATTTTAATCTGCCACTGTTATTGTTAAGCGTTCGACGGGAAACTCGACAGGCACTAATCATTTTTTTTGCTTTTGTGCATTGTGCCTCCACACAGACCTTTTTTTAAAAGCACAAGATAATCCACCTTAAAAACAAAAAGCGTGTGTTTGGTTGGTCACACGAACAAACACCACATCACGGTCTCATTTATTCAGGGTAGATTATTGCTACGGTAATGAGCTACTGATTTGACATAATGCTGGATCAAAATACAAAACGTACCCTTTTCTGTTCGCGCACAGTTCGTTTTTGAAGAGGACCCCTTCAAAAGCTAGAGTCCAGTCCATCCTAACTCAGAGCAGATTGATGTAAACCAACAGGCTTCTGCAGTCGGTCTCTATTGCTTTTGATTTGCTTGTGATCATGCTAACCCCCTTTTTACTCATGTCTTTTTCCTTTAGTTTGTTTTTGTCTGATCATTTGGTTTTTTTACTGGCCAAAGTTTGAGTTTGTCAGGCATTCATTGTGAAACTGGCCGAATGTACCAGCTCAGCGGAGAGAGACGCTCAGATTTACAATTCGGCCTCCAGTCACGTTTTTTATTTATTTATTTTTTTTTAAAGAAAAACAAAACAAAATGAAAAAACGATAACGACTTCCCAATGAGGAGAACCACAAGTTTTCAGATTCACCTGAAATTCAAGTGAAAATGAGCAGAAGAAGAGTCTCTGTTCGACATAATACATTCACAAAGCCCCAGAATTTAAATATAATTTTAATCATAAACCCGAAACAATGCCTCAATTTGCAAAAACGTTTTTGAAGAAGGGAGAACTGGACAAAATGTCCTTCCAAGAAAACAAGTCCTTCCTCTCGGATATTTCCTAACGTTCCAAAAATGTCCTCATCCTCCAGATTCTCCACACCCATCACGACTCCGACTGCAACCGGTCCTCACGGAGATAGAAGCACGCGCGCGCACACACACACACACACACACACACACACACACACACACACACACACACACACACACACACACACACACACACACACACACACACACACACACACACACACACACAGCCATGTGTGTCTTGTGTTTTCTAGTAACAGCAGACACACGGCAGACTTTACTGTCACACACGGCTGCATCAAGCCGCTACAAACACTCACACACACACTCACACACACATTCACGCATTCTTGTCAAGTCACACCCACCGGTTATCTTACAGGCTTAAGAGCCTCCTGTGTGTTCAAACACACACACTTGAAGCAGTTCAGCCTCGATCACAGACCGCTACCTGACTGACAAAGAGGTGTGTGTGTGTGTGTGTGTGTGTGTGTGTGTGCGTGTGCGTGTGCGCGCGCGCGCGTCAGTGGTTGTTTGGCTTTGACCTTGCCGAACCTCCTTTGACATTAAAAGCAGACAGCTCCATGTTCGGGCGACAGGAAGTTAATGCCACAATAAAATAGAACAGGAAGCATCTTTTTACACACATAGTAGTGCAGTTCAAAACTATTGTTATTAACTCGTCAAATAAAATCAAACCTCAATACATCAGCCTCCTAAAAAAAAATTAAAAAAGAATGTCTGCCCTTTTTAGAAAACCAAGATGACAATGGATGACAGGAAATTAAAAATGAAATGAAAGTGAGATGGCAAACGATGCAATAAAGTTTCAGCTCAAAGATCAAAACAAACGTTTTTAAATCAAATGTAAAACCGGCCATCATCTTACTCACCAGACCTCATCACATGTTGTTATTGTTAATTTCCATTTCTACTAATTAAGTCAAAAGTTGAAGAGAAATTTTTGGAGATATTAATGAATGCTAAATGAACAGCCAGACTATCAACGAATTGTAGAAGATGAATCCTCTATAAACCAGATGTCTGTACAAACTTTAAGATATTTCAGTCTAAAACAAAGTGTTGCACCAGCTGAGCAACTTTTACAAGTCCAGTTTTGCAGATTGCGGAGCAATTTTGAAGGGAAATGTAAACCTGCAGAATTATTATTGTTGGGCTGCAAACCAGAGAGAAAATATAAATATTGATTCCTCAGTCACAGCGCAGATAGGTTATTATGGGATGTATCACGTACCGAAAACAGCTCGAGAGCTGCCGGTATGTGCTTTTAAATATGAATCGGCAGTGGAGAAAATAAAATGGAAAAACAGAATGCAAAACCGAGCAACACATGGAAATACACACGGAAATCTGGCGCGAGAGTTCATTTCTAAACAAAAATCACATCCTCTGCCCTCGAGGTGCGATTAACCTTCATTTCAATGTTCAACTTTATTTAAAGAATGAAATGAAATCTGCCTTTAAGGTGTGGGGTGACACCAGAGCGAGTCGGTACGACCTTCAGACAATCAATAATCGTTACACACACACACACACACACACACACACAGTACTACAAAACATCAATACCAACCACATAAACCAATAATTAATTTTATACATTTATGACCTCCTGTTTAAAAATCTGAATTGCACTCCTTTGATTTGGGGCTGTTGGTTGTCCACGGCGGGAAGTCGTGCGTCTCTCTCCTCCGATCCGTCCATTCCTGCCCACGGCACACACACACACACACACACACACACACACACACACACACACACACACACACACACACACCTACACCTACACACACCTACACACCTACACACACCTGTGGGTTTCTATCAGTTTGAACTTCGTGTTCCTCCCTTCGGTTTGATTTGATCTTATTTTTTTTTTCTTTTGAGCCATTTATCAGCATTCCGCCCTCTCTCTCTGTCCGAACAGGTAAAAAACAAGGACCCCCCGAAAATCGCAACAAAGGTAACCCCTCCATTCATCCATCCGTCCCTCTCTGTCCCTCCATCCTCCCTGTTGCTCACCCCCTCCTCACCCTCCACCCAGCGGCAGGAGGGGGGCGTCCAGTCCATCTCTCTCCCTCTCGCTCCCTCTCTCTCTCTCTCTCTCTCTGCTGTATAAAGGGGGACCTTCTCTCGCCTTGCTTTACCTGTCTCCAGGGTGCAACTCTCAACCTTCAGGTCTTTTGACAGCCAATCGCATCGTCCACGGTCGCTGCGGTAACCGCCGTGGGATTATGTCGACGTCCGACATCCGCAGGGCGGGGACCGGGCATTTTCCCGGAAGCGCTCGAGTTGTGTTTTGTCACCGAAAGAATAATTTAATTTAATAATAATTAAAAACAAAAAAAAAAATTCTGTACACGATACATTTATTTGTGTTTGCGGTTGTACACACAGTCTGGAGTCACTAGCAACTATCCCAAATTTAATTTAAAACTGAAACTCTTACTTTGTCAATTGATTAGTCAGTTAGCTGAAAATTAACTGTGAACCATTGATCATTTAAGCGACGTTTTAAAGCGGAAATGCCAAAATTTACACGGTAACAGATTCTCAAATGTCAATATTCGCTCACTTTCTGGGATTTCTGTGATGGAAAAAATACGGCTGCACCTCCTCTGATTATATCGGCTCTCCTTACTTTAGGTATCGGGCACTTTCCTGGATTTCGTTTTCCACCGCAGATCGGACCCCCTCAAAGGCTTCGTCGTTACTATAGCGATGACACATGAAACCGCTGTGACGACAGAACATTCGACAGACGCAGAAACTCGGTGTGGTCTTCGTGTCTCTGAGCACCACTCTGAACTCTGAACACGCGTCCACGTCCTCCTTTTAAGGTGGGCGGGGCTTGTCGACACAAGACCGGTTTCATTAAACACTCAGAAAGTTTGAATCGACACCGATCGACTTTTTAGTATCAACTCAGCTCGCTTGAAACCCCAACGGAGGCGATGCTGAAGCAGCAGCAGCAGGTAGAAGATGGAAACCCCCCCCCCCCCCAAAAAAAATAACATTTAGAGTTGAACCGACAAACCTGAGAGCACAGCTGAGTGTGAGAGGTTTTTAATGAGCAACTTCCAAACACCTAAATATAGTTATTGAGCTCAAATGAATTTTGTCTGAGTGATAATTATTTATCTCCGAACTGCAATTAATGTGATTTGGTGTCGTCAAAAACGTCCCGTAAAAACACGAGTCCCTCGGTGTTGGTCGACCTCGGAGGTGTCCCTCGGCCGATGACGTCATCGCTCCAACCTCCAGAACCAGCCAACCGTCCCCCGTGTCCCGTGTGATCCAACACATGTCCAGCAAGCTGTCTCCGTGTACACACACGCACACGCACACACGCACACAGCTCCCCTCCTGCCGACCTCCCATGGTTATAGCATCTGCTGCAGACCGAAAGCGTATTGATGTACACACACACGCACACACGCGCACACACACACACACACACACACACACACACACACACACACACACACACACACACACACACGCAGCCTTTCAGCCTCTTTTAGCTTTAACTTTTGTTTCCGCGTGCTTCGGTCGCAGCGCTCGCGTCCATCGTGTTTCCTCGCGTCTCCGGCGGGATGATATTTATTGGCGTTCTGCCGGAGTTGAAAGTCGACAAATGTTTTCACTTGAGAACGTGTCAGAAGTGTGTATCTACTCGTGGGCGAAGCTTTGTTCCTCTCTGAGCCAAAAATCAATTAACGCACCTCCCTAAATGAAATCCCGCAGTTGGTGTTAAATACACATCGCAAGGTGTTTCTACTCTGCTGTTTTTTTTTGTTTTTTTTGTTTTTTCCCAACCACTGTAAAGCTGCTATCAATCAATACAAACTGCAAAAGTCAAGTATCAGTCGACGCTTCCTGCAGATGTTTCACTCAGGAAAAAGAGAGCATCAGGGCTGCAACTGAGGTTTGTTTTAATCTGCCCCATCGCACGTCCTCAGAGTGACGTCTGAATGTGACTCGTGTATATAAAGATGTTAAGAGGACAATCACATAAGTCACAAGCAGCAAATCCTCACAAATGATGTTTTTGGAAAATTTGCTCGAGATCCGACGTCAAGCATTAAAGGATTATCAAAATAGGTGCTAATGAATATTTTGTGCGGTGATGAGCTAATTGAATCAATCAGCAGAATTTTACATTTTTTTTTCTGAATCTGCAGAAGTTTAATCGACAGTAACGCGACAGCGGTGGGGAAGACGGCGAGGTAGAAGCATCTGGAGCAAAATGAGTGGAAGGAAACGGAAAGTATTAAAATGGAAAAAGGAAAGGGCGGCGGAGCGGTGAAACCACAGCTGAGCAGGTAGAAAAACGGAGAACGTGCCGAGTTGGAACGACAAATTAAAATGGAGAAAGATATTTCGGGAGACGAGTCCCGTCGGTGGAACGACAGCCTGTCGTCATACTCACTTTATCTCTTTTACCACCAACACTGCTCGCTCATTGAATCACCTCGACTGTGCTGTGTTGTTGTTTTTTTGTTTTTTTCCCCCCTCATAAATGTTGAAATTAATATGTTTGAAGCTTCACATTTAAAATGCTGGGGGGTGTTTCAGAAAGCTTTTCATGTGAAACATCTGTGCAGGAAGTGCGTCAGTAAAAAAAAAAAAAGACAAGAAAAAAAAAACCCAAAAAACACATCTAGGATTTAAACCTGCTACACCATCTCATGTAAACATACATTATATATTCCCACGAACGCGACGTTGCCGGGATGTTGTTGGGCTGGAGCGAGGCTGTTGGGAGTTGCACCCTTCGCAGTATTAGTGGTCTGTGGGCTGTCGTCTGTGTTTCCTCGTTTTCTTTTTTCCTTTTCGCATTTGACTCCTCTCATCTTTCTCTTGACTGTTGCCTCCTTGCAGGGTGTTGCTCAGGACTTCATGTTGTCTTGTAATCACAGTATGACTCTCCTCTCTCTCTCTCTCGCTCTCTATCTCTCTCTCTCTCCTCCTCCTCTTCTCTGTCACTTTCTTTTGTCTCGCCGAAAGTCTCCTGCAGCCTCCACAGCTCTGCAGCCTCCACTACCTCCTCCTGTCTCTCTTCTCTGTCGTGGTTCTGCATCGCTGTTGTTTTTTTTTTGTTTTTTTTGGGGGGGGAGGTGGAGGGGGCGAGGCTGACCCTTTGAGTTGATCTTCTGTTCGTTGACTTGCTTTCTTTTTATTTATTTATTTAACCCGTCGGACACCTCCCTCCCTCCCTCCCTCCCGCCCTCCCTCTGCCCGCCGTGCGTTCTCCCATTGGTTTCAATGCTGCGCCTGTTTTCCAGTTCTGTGGTTGGTCAGTGGGTCTCAGTCCTGTTCAGTGTGAAGCTGTGTCAGTTAGTTGTATGTTGTGGCTTGTCTCCGGAGTGGACCATGTGCATAAAGCTCCGCAGCTTCCTGGTTTGACACGCGACTCATCACCCCCCCTCCCCTTCCCCGTCCCCCTCCCCCTCCCTCCCTACTCCCTCCCACTCCCCCACATCCAGAACGTCAAGTGTCACGTTGAGGTCACGCTGTCGTCAAAAGACTGATTCCCTTCTGGCAAAAAAACAACAACAACCCGTCTGTGTGGGGAGTTTCTCATTATGAACCTGATGCAACTCGGAGCGAGACGGTGGCGCCGACAGCGGAGCGGATTAAAACAGCCTGGGAAAAAAAAAAAAAAAAAAAAAAAGGCGACATGTTAAAGATAGACTCCATGCTTGTGCTGTATTATCCACAAATCTTTGAAGTTTTCCCCCCAAAGCTCACTGTGGATCTGCTCTACAGAAATATCCAAAATGAGTCAGGAGGAAATTTGAGTTTTTAGACACACTGAGCCTCATGCGAGAATCTTTTTTTTTTTTTTTTTTTTCATATTCCTGCCCTAAATTCTCGTTTTTCTGTCAGGTTTGCTCCAACGAGTGCAGCGAGGCAGATTGACGCGTATTGCTCCTTTAAATGACTTTATATCAAACATAAAAGGCTTCAACAAAATATATAAGATCAAAATAAATTAGAATAGAACAGTGCAGTCCAGTATGACTGTACAAACAACAACAACAACAACAACAACAAAAAGGCCAGTTTTGATATAAATATGACATCTGATGAGGCAGGCCTGCTTGGTTCTTCTTCTTTTGGGGAGCGTTTGCCTCTTTTAACGCCAGGATCTGCTTTCCCACCCGCAAATGTTCCACCAAAACAATAACCCTGTTTTACAGGAGCGCGGCTGCTGCATCCTGCGCTCAGCGCTGCCCAACACAACTGTGATTAATTTAAGGAAGTACAAACAAACCAAGGAGGTTTTTTTTTTTTTCATGGATGCAGCCTGACTGTTCTCCAGACCTGGAACCGTGTGTTGGAGAAAGGTCTGGAGAAGTGAGACTACTTCGCAACATCCAGTGAAATATAGCAAAAGTAAAAAACTGCCGATAGGTTCATTTCTAAATATAAGAAAAACAGTTCTCTTAAATCACTTGAAAGCATTTTAAAAGGTTCTTGCTTGAGGTCCAGTCAGTCGGTTTTCTTTTAGACATTTGAGTTTTAACTTAAAGCCGAAACTCACTGCAGAAGTGACACAAAACTGGACTGAATGGTTTTCCTTCACATCCCGGTCCTCGTTATTATAATTTACTTATTATGAGTCCTTTTCTGACCTAACAGACTTCATTATTTCATAACAGGAAGCCAGTGGAAATATGAGCCGTCAGATTATCGGGGTAGAGATTTTTCTGACTGGTCATCCAGGAATCGAACCTGCTTTATGTCCATGATCTGTCGCTATTGTTGGTTCCAGATGTGACTTTGATATTGTTACCAGAGTGACTCTCCAACAGGGTTTTAACATGTGAAATATACAGTCGGCTTGATGGACGACGTTTTAGGTTATTGTGCGTGGAAAAAAATAAACAAACGGCTCAACAGAACGTTTCCAGTATTTAATGTTAACAAGTGAACGAGGAAATCGGTGAATTTTCGGGCAGGAAATCATCCCAGTTTCCCGTCAGCGTTGTCAGCTCGGTTGTTCGCGAGGAACAAATGGCACATCAAACCTCGGCGTGTCAGATTAGCGCAGATCGGCTCTGTTTCCATTCATCACCTGCCCACGTTGCTTTGGTATGGAAATATGACAAACGGCAGTGGATGGAGCGAGTGCGGCTGAACTCGCTGTAAAGCAGAGATCAAACAGAGGAGAAAAAAAAAAAAAAGCTCCAAATGCAGCGCTTGCAGTCCAAAACAGGATCGCAGCCGTGATGAAGTGAAAATGCAAATGCTCTGTTTGTTTATGCAAATGAGGAGCCGTTGAGCAGGACGCGAAACTAGACGCCATGTCAGACTTCAGAACTCCAACTCTAAGCTCTTCTGTGAAACGAGCTGTGTGTGTGTTTGTGTGTGTGTGTGTGTGTGTGTGTGTGTGTGTGTGTGTGCGCGCGTGCGTGCGTGTGTGTGGGTGCGTGCGTCTAACTCCTCTCTGTTGTATTTGCTGTTCTCTCTGTTCATGTCTGCTGCTCTTCATTATGAACCGCTGCTTTTCCAACTCGTCTGTGAAATTCTCTGAAAGCAACCGGGACCTTTTTGTTTTCGTGACTGTTCTGCGATCCTAAAAATGATGAAAACGCTCCTCTCTGCATTCAGCCAAAGGGTCAACCATGTTAATGATTAAGAGTCAGAGGTCTCGTCTGATCTCTGAGAAAAGCTCGTCCGGTCGTTTTCAGCTTTCCCTTTCCGACTGAATCTGTAACGTTTTCTCTGCCTCTTCTCCTTCATCCCCAAACCACTCCTGAACCCCGAACCCTGCTCCCTCCGTCTTTTCTTTTGTGATTTATCACCATGCATTGATTTAATTCATTTACCCTTTTCTCCCCTTCATCTCGTGCTCCCCATTCCGACCCAAAAAAAAAAAAACCCGTCCCATCTTCATCCCTTCAACTACAACCATTCTCCTCCTCCTCATCTTTCTCGACCTCACCTAAACCTCGTCCTCCTCACTCATTGGTCCCTTAAAACCTGCCTCCTCCTCCTCCTTTTTTTTTTTTTTTTTTTTTAACCTCCCGGCACCACCCCACTCCTCCCCACCCAACTCCCTCCCCCCCCCAACCAGCCAAGACCCAGGACGGCATCGCCTTGGAGATCCAGCCGCTGAAGAGCGAGGAGGCCGCTGAGTCGGAGGAGAAGGAAGAGAAGGAGGAGGCCAAACTGGTGAAGAAGGTCAACGTGACCAAGAAGGAGAAGTCGGTGCTGCAGGGGAAACTGACCAAACTGGCGGTGCAGATCGGAAAAGCTGGTGAGTAGCACGCAAGCACACACACACATACGCATGCATGCGGCAGGCAGGCAGGCAGGCAGGCAGTACTTACATAAAAGATAAATCTGTAGGAAAGTGTCCCCTCTCTGACAGGAACAGTCTTGGCATAGCTTAGCAGAAAGACTGGAAGCAGCAAACTTCCGTCCTTCCTCCATCTAAAGGGGAAATAATAAGAAAATCCACTTTTTACACGTCAGCTTAAAGATAACTTGGTTGAGTTACCAAAGTAAACGGGTAAAAATGTACCAAAGTTGGACGCACGTGTGGACGCGGCACCCATTTTTTTTCTCATTCTCTTTGGTCTGATGTATGTCGACTTGCGCTGGATCCCTTAAAGACAAAGTTTCGTTGAACTATATGTGAGAAACTCGCGTGTGGTAAACTTCAGCATGAACGTCGATAAACCGAAGCTCTACCGAAGCTGCAACTACATTTACAATATGAATTGTTTGACAAAGCCAACGACACTGGTCGCCGATCGGTCTGGCCTTCAGGGTGTCTAGACTTTAATCACAGTGGAGAAAACTGAAGCTGTGAGTCGGTTGGGAAGCTCAGGGCAGCCCAAAAAAAGGTTTTTTTGAACGCGTGTGTGGCATCCTGGACCGATTCCTTTACGGGATGCCCAGCGATGACACTGATCTTTTCATTTGACTCTCGGGGGAAGACAAACAACAAACAAGAAATCCCCAGAAACGTGGGACTGTTCCTTTAACAGCGGAGAAGCTGAGGGTCAAAATGCACTCAGTTTTATTGGATGGATGTTTTATTGGGAACATGTTTCATCCCGGAATTGAAGGTGTTTTCTTTGTCGTTTCAATTGACCTTAATACACTGAGGGGCTTTCAGGACAGAGTGGAAGTGGATGGGAGGTGTGTGTGTGTGGGGGGAGGGGGGTGAATGAATAAACTGCCCTTCATTGTTGGACAGGAATAGAATTAGAGCCAAAACACTGGAGGTGACTGACAGGAGAGATGAAGTGGAAGAAACAGCCGGGGGATTTTTTTTTTTTAATTTTTTTTTCTCTCACCTGTTCCTGATTTTACATCGAGGAAAAAACTTTTTATTGTATCCTGAAGTGCAGAGGTTTCCTATAAAGTCACTTTTTTTTACCTTTTTTTTTTTTGCATCCAGACTTCACTGCCTTAAACTTATTTTGGCTGCCGAGCTTCTTATAAGCCTGATATTCTCGCGATGTTGGCAGCCAGCAAATCAGTCAAGTCAGACTTTAAAGGATAAATGCATTCAAGAACATGAAAGTTATATTTAATCAAATTTAATAAATAAAACAAAGCAAAGGGATTGACATGCCTTAAGAATCAGACCGCGGACAATGTGACATGTTTTTCAAACTTCTAGGTGACAAAAACTGTCTGTCAGCTGGACTTCAGCAAACTTCTGTTTGTTCATCATCTTCGAATAAACCGCAAGATGTTTTAACATTTTATCCCAACAAAAAGACTTCCACTTAATCGCTGTGATTACCAGGAAAATTTTTATGTTAAGCCGTAATAAAATATGTGGAAACCAATCACCTCCTGAACGTTTGTCTGCTTCAAATTGAAAGTTTAAGGATAAATGCTGCACAGACTACAAAACCTTCTGAGACTGATTTGTGATATTTAGTCTATTTATCTATATGTATAAAAAAAACATACTTGAATTAAATGGGCCTTTTTTTAAATTTTTGCTTTTCCCAACCAGGTCTGATCATGTCGGCTGTGACCGTCATCATCCTCATCCTCTACTTCGTGATTGACACTTTCGGGATCCAGGGTCGGACCTGGGTGGCCGAGTGCACGCCCATTTACATCCAGTATTTCGTCAAGTTCTTCATCATCGGCGTGACGGTGCTGGTGGTGGCGGTTCCTGAGGGGCTGCCGCTCGCCGTCACCATCTCCCTGGCCTACTCCGTCAAGGTGAGCAGGGCGGGGGTCACGAAAAATGGAAACACTGAAGAGGTGTACATTCAGAGTTTTGATGAGTGAAATCCTCGTTCTCGACTCTTAGAAAATGATGAAAGACAACAACCTGGTGCGTCACCTGGACGCCTGCGAGACCATGGGCAACGCCACGGCTATCTGCTCGGACAAGACGGGCACTCTGACCATGAACCGGATGACGGTGGTGCAGGCGTACGTCGGAGACACGCACTACAAGGCCGTGCCCGAACCCGACGCCATCAAACCGGAGACCCTGGAACTGTTGGTCAACAGCATCTCCATCAACTCGGCGTACACCACCAAGATCCTGGTGAGACCGTCACTGTCACACGAAAGAGCAGCGCGGACACACACACACACACACACACACACACACACACACACACA
Organism: Brachyistius frenatus; assembly: GCF_029030835.1. Taxonomy (NCBI): domain Eukaryota; kingdom Metazoa; phylum Chordata; class Actinopteri; family Embiotocidae; genus Brachyistius; species Brachyistius frenatus. The sequence continues at coordinate 356,502 of NW_027210697.1, forward strand.
CACACACACACACACACACACACACACACACACACACACACACACACACACACACACACACACACACACACACAACACACACCGAACCTTTAATGGTTAAGTCGACCCTTTGAAGAAGGAAGCACTGGATATAAAATGTCCTCTTTTTAGGACCTTGTTTTGATTCCCAGGAGATTTAACATGAACCTCAACCCACCTGTCTGCGAGCAGATCATCACATCAAGACATTTAACTGACTAAAAAGTCAATTAAAATAAACCTGTTCAGATGGTTGCTATAGAAACCTTACAGCGCTGAGAGTTTTGATTTATTGCTTGTATATTGTGTTTCACTTTGACAAGAGAAAAGTGTTTGGCTGGAGTTGCTGACACTGTATAAACAGTGCAGAACATATACCAAAAAAAAAAGAAAAAAAAAAAGACCTGGTTCTCCAAACTGTTTGTGCATCTCTGTCACTAAAGTTCACTGTTTCAACATGTAGATCTTCTGTTTTAAGTTACTAAACTATTACTGGACGGTAAAAACGGGTTACAGGAAAAGGAACATTCAATAAATGCAAAGCCTGAGATTGTTTATCTTTAGAGCTCAGAAAGTTTGACAGTTTGAGTTTAAGCAGCTTCAGTCCTCCGTCAGCCTCTGCACAGGATGTGTTCAGGCACAGTAGGGAGGGTAGGGGATTCCTGTTGTGGCAGCTCTCCACATCTCAAAACACAGTCACTGTAGTTAACAGCATACAACAATAGAAAATAGACCTGACCAGGTGCAGGTTGAGAGAAAATGTGTAAAAAGTGGGTCATGTTGACTCACTTATACTTCAAATGAAATGGGAGCTGTTTTGTGGCCTGTGTGGACACACTGTCAGCTTCTGTTGTAATCTCAGTTGGTGCATTCAATATTCAGCAGTGTCAGAATAAATCCCCTCTGCAGAAGTCGTGCTGCCGCCCCTCTTTCCCTGCGATGACACCGCACTGATGAAACTTTAAACTCCGATGTCACATCACGCCCGAACTTTTCTGTCTCCCCTCAGCCTCCGGAGAAAGAAGGCGGTCTGCCCCGACACGTCGGCAACAAGACCGAGTGCGCTCTGCTGGGCATGGTGCTGGAGCTGAAGAGGGACTACCAGCCAATCAGAGACGAGATCCCCGAGGAGAAACTCTACAAAGTTTACACCTTCAACTCCTCCCGCAAGTCCATGAGCACGGTGCTGAAGAACGCCGACGGAGGCTTCCGCATGTACAGCAAAGGAGCGTCGGAGATCGTCCTGAGGAAGTAAGAAAACGGATGAACCTTTAAAGTTGAACGTGTCTGAGGGAGGAGGGATGTTGGGCGGATGGCATTTCTCTCCCGTCTGTTCGTGCCTCATTAATATTCCACCCACCTCCTCCGCCAGATGCTCTCGTATCCTGGACGACCAGGGTCAGCCGCGCGTCTTCAAGCCCAAGGACCGCGACGAGATGGTGCGGAAGGTGATCGAGCCGATGGCGTGCGACGGGCTGAGGACGATCTGCGTGGCCTACAGGGAGTTTCCCGCCGAGGCCGGAGAGCCCAACTGGGACAGCGAGAACGACATCCTGAACGATCTGACCTGCATCACCGTGGTGGGCATCGAGGACCCCGTCAGACATGAGGTACGGCGCGGTTCTCCAAAACACTGCCTGTTATTAACAAGCATTTTATCAATCAGGGAAGTTAACTCTGTGTCAGCATATTTCATATCCCATCATTTTGAGCTCTCGGTAATCAGATTTGAATGAATTTAAATTAAACTTTATCGGTGCAACAAAATTCCAAAATATGACCCGTCGTCCGGTTATTGATTTTTTTTCCAGCGGCAGGATGCCCTCCAAACTCTTAATAAGTCCAAACTAAGCAGTAACCAGCAGTGACATCACGCGTTGGTTTGTTAGTTTGTGCCTCAAATTCGGATTTTGGCCTGACTGCACCTCAGGCCTGTCAATCAAACAGACACGCACCCAAAAACACAGCTTTCTGAGGATTATTTTCTAATTAATGACGGTTTATTTTCAGATGGACCGCCAGAAAACTAATAAGAAGGAGCGACTTTAGCGAACAACATCGAAATAACGTGTGGAAAAAATGTATTGACTTGGTATTTTAAGACAAGTTGAATGGGAGTCTATGGAACTGGAGGCCTTTGGGAGCCGACTGGTATTGCAGTTTAAGGCACTTCAGCATCGGCTTCATTTTTCAGACCTGGAAACTACATCTTTTTTTTTATATAAAGTCTGTGGTTTTGAGTTGGGTTCTTCCCTCGTTACTGAAGATCAGCAGAGCAGTAAAGATTATCTCTGGCGTTGTGTGTTATTTTTGATGCTGCTGTAGCTGCATGAGGACCGTTGCAGCAGAGCAGAGACGTCGGCGACGGTCACGAAGCTGAATGTGTGGCTCCATTTTCCCCCGATAAAGTGAGGGAGGGCAGCGTGAGTCATTTATCGATTACCTGTCAAACAAACATAAAAATAAATCCGCACAGATGCAGTGACTCGTACCGCTGAACCGCTTCCATGTCCATCCACAGTCACTGCGTTTTACAGTCGACTTTAGTTTAATTATAATAATAAAGAAAGTGTTTGACAGTAAAAATAAAGAACAGAAGTAATCAAATCTGCAGCATAAATCTAAGCAAGATAAAAATGTAAAAATACTATTATTCATGTGAGTGCTAGGAATAGATTTGACTGACGATTGATGAAACTACTCCAATACTACATCACCACAGTTTGTAATGTTTATTTAGTTTTTGAAAGGCTCGGTACCTGAAGTATATTTATTATTGTTTTCAAAATACAGGAACTGGTACATTTTTTTTACATGGAGATCGACTTAAGTGCATAAAGATAAAGAAACAAATAGATAAATGAATAAGTTCAGAGAGAAAATTTGCCACACGTAGGCTCATAACTTAGGCTACATCGTACTAAAGGATGACTTAGACACAACAAATTTATGATAATTTCGAGCCATCCGTTCTCAAGGAGATACTCCTCCCTCCTAATCGCCTCTTATTCTACTGAGCAGACATTTATAAGATCATTTTTCCACCATTACATTAACCCATTCTCTCAGTTCTGGACCCTTCGTTGCCTTCCAGTGTCCTCAAATAACGCGACAGACGGTTATTAAACCCACAATAATAACAGAAAATACACACTCGGATATGTTTGGTATTTCGGTCTCCCCGTAAACACAACTTTGGACTTGAAGGGATTTCTGAACCAAAACGACGACTTAAAATGTCGAATACTTTGATCCAAAGTGTGTCCGACCAAACTACAGTCCGCAGTTTGTCATGTTAATAATTTGTTTTTAGGGCTTAAGTTGTTTCCGATTCACCACATAGAAAAAACATTTCAGCCTTCATCATTCAACAGAAAGACTTTTCTCTTCATGATTGGTCAGAACCTTTTTCCGACCTGAAGTGTTGTAAATATAACAGTCGGGGAGGGCGGCGATGTTATTCAACAAGAAACGCGCTGTAGTTATGGGTTGCTGTTATTTTCCGTGCAGCAACGACCTGAATCGAGCGCGTTAGTATACTGAGATAGAAACCGTTCAGTGGTGTCAGCAGAGCTGCTTCATGACTTCATAATCGGAGTCTGCAGCTTGTTTTCACTGATAAAGAAATGAGTTTGACTGTAAGAACACGAAGGAACTGAGTGAACATGAAGCTGAAAATATCCACATTAAGAGTTGAGCTGAAATCATCTGACAGGCTGCTCCTCAGTATATGATGTGATATTGACAGAGTGGTGGTTCATCAATGTTTTCATTACATATAGACCGAAGTCAGTCCGGTCCAGGTGTGCAGAGACCCGAGTTCTCTGCGGTGTGAAACGACGCCTGAAATGAAGCTCAGAAAGCGTCGGCGCTGCCGCCTGCTGCTTTAATGCCAGAGCACAAAGATCAGCGGCAGGATGGAAATAAGTGGAGAGCAGCGGGAGGCGATCAGCAGCTCGATGTCGATCTCCGCACAATCTGTGATGGACGCGAGATTCTCGGCAATAGAAGAGGAGTTCGTTCTTTCTGGTCGCACTCTGAACAACATGTTTGTAACCGTGACCAGACAGCAAATAGCGTAACGGTGCGAGGACAAATTCAAGCTTCAACCACTTCAGACTAATGATCGGTTAAAGGGCGAGACGCGCTGGAGGACACCCATCTTCCTGTCTGGATGCAACACTCTTCGAAATCCAGCGAACAACGCTCATCAACTTTTCAGCGAAGCAGCTCAGATCAGAAAATCACAACTATTAGACATGTCTTCTGTCGGTTTGGTCGAGTCGCTTCAAAACGTGCCGTTTATGTTATTTTAAAACACTGAGGTTAAAGCTGACGGGTCAAAGGCAAAAAAAATCAACATGAACAGTTGATGATCCGTCAGTTTTTAGTTTTGTAAAGACTCCTCCTTCCAAACTCTTCAGCCTCATCTGCACCATGTTCAGTTATTTAAAGTGTAAAATCGCTTTGCAACACGATCCCCAAAAAACAATCACAACAGAATATATTGCAGGTAAATCAAATAATGAAAAAACACATTAAAAATGGTGCAGAAATGCAGCACCCGAGGCCCGGCTCAACATCACCAAGGTCACTTAGTCTGACGATGACGTTTATCAAAAAGGAACGTTTTCAGTCAAATCTTAACAGTAGAGAAAGTGTCCGCCTCCCAATTCACTTTTGGAAACTGCAGGAACCACAAGGTAATATAATATTAAACCACATGGAGAAATCCTAAAACATTCCGCAACACAGTCAGTGTATGTTGGCCTGAAGTCTTGAGACTGGATTTAAGTTCTCCCCCAGATCTCAGATATCTGAATGAGAGTCCAGCTCCTTCGCCTGTTCACTAGGGGTCCAGCTCCTGTCCGCGTGATCCACAGATAAGATGCGTGTGCAGGTAAACGAACACACAGAACCCCCGCTGGTCTCCGTCTTGATGCCGGATCGTATCAGCTGAGCCTCCTGATGAGCAGAGGAAGCAGCCAGCGGCTCTCTGACGGTCAAACGGCCATCAGGTCACCACTTCACAGGTGTCCACACGTCCTGATGAGTGAGGTCTGAGTTTAGGATGAGATAAAGAACAACAACACTGGTTCTCTGCCTGAACCTCCTGCCGCGATGTAAACCTCAGCATCGTTTCAGCCAAATAAACTAAACCAACAACAGTGTTTTTCACCTGGTTTGAAGATGAGTGAGCTTCCTTCAGGCGTCAGTCATCAAAATCATCTTCGTCTTTCGGGTTTTACGGGTGTGAAAATGTTCAAGTCCCTTCGTTCTGACGCTCCTTCAGGTACCCGATGCCATCTTGAAGTGCCAGCGCGCAGGCATCACCGTACGAATGGTCACCGGAGACAACATCAACACCGCCCGAGCCATCGCGACCAAGTGTGGCATCCTGCTGCCCGGGGAGGACTTCCTGTGTATGGAGGGCAAAGAGTTCAACCGTCACATCAGAAACGACAAGGGAGAGGTGAGAACAAATCACCGTTCATTTAAAATACCCGGAAATATGAACCACGGGATGACCGGGATCCCTCCTGAGCCGCATCTTATTAACTGTTGTCATGGAAACTGTTAGAAAAACGTTAGGGACTCGCGCTAGAAGAGGTAGACTAAATTATATATTGACTTTTGACCACATTTCCATGTTTATCTGTGAAACGGGTGAACTGCTAATATCGTTGCATCACGCTGCGTGTTGGATGTTGTAGATGCTGCAGTTTATGTCACCAGTCGGTAGTTTATTTTTCTCCCGACTGCTGCACTGAATAAAACCTTCACTTTCTGAAACATTGTTTTAATTGGAGTCGATTTAGTGCAGCTGAGTAGGAGAATCCAGAGTAAAACAAACGAGTTACTGATTCTGTCTTTATACTGTAGTCAGTCTGATACTGACATTCAAATTTGAGAGTTTAAAAAAATCCGATGACACCAGTGGATTATATATTTAAACACAATATAAACAATCATTGTATTGACTTCTAGATTCATATTCAATAGGACATTTGACAGTTTATCAATTATATCGTCAGTCCTCTCTGTACCAGCGACGTTGACACGGTTTACTTAGCTACTTGTAACTTACTTCAAAAAACAATTTTGCATTTCTTGTTTATGATGAGTCAACATAAAAAAATGAGTCAACATAAAAAAAAAAATTAAAAAAAACTGATACGATACACCTGTTGTATATAAATGTCAGTTGACATGCTGTTTCTCACCAACTGTGGTTTGATTCCTCGCTGATTAAATGAAACTCTCACTAACTGTCCTCCTTTATAAATTAACTATAAAAATATTATTTTTAATGCTGGAAAATAAGGATTTAAAACTTAAATGTCAGGAGGGACAGGTGGACTGACTGCAGGGTGCTCTGTAAGATTTGAGAAGCTTTAATAATATCATATCAAAGACAGATTATATTTTGGTAGTATTTGCTATACAACAGGTCATTTTTTATATATATAATTTGTCTGCGTTTTTGTTTCTTTTCCATTTTTAGGTGGAACAAGAGCGTCTGGACAAAGTTTGGCCCAAACTACGCGTTCTGGCTCGTTCGTCGCCGACAGACAAACACACTCTGGTTAAAGGTGCGTTCGGTGCCGTTTGATGTTTAGCATGTGGTGCTGCTGCTCACATGTTTTCCTCTCCATGTGTGCTGCGTGAGTTGAGCGTCGTTGGGAAGCAAATGTCTTATTAGTCTTATTGGTGTAATTAAACTGCAGTTAATGGACCTGAAATGTTTCTGAAAATATTCAAACACTCGCTGACACGGAGATTGTTTGTTGTTGTTGTTGTTGTTGTTGTTGTTGATCAGGCATCATTGACAGCACAGTGGGTGAGACCCGACAGGTGGTGGCAGTGACAGGAGACGGCACCAACGACGGCCCCGCCCTCAAGAAGGCTGATGTTGGCTTCGCCATGGTAACTACTCCTTCATTTTCTTTTGTTGCGCAGCTCTTCGCTCGTCTGCTGCTTCATCATTATCTAAAGAAAAAAGACAATAAACCCTCTGAGTTCAATTACGTTGCTAACGCAGCTGTGAAATAGGTATTTTCTGTAAACGTCATAAGTCTTCGGTTTAATGCCACGGATTCATTAAGACAGCTGTGAAATGGATTCATGAATCAATACATGGTGAGCCTGGATGCCGTCTGCGCGGCGGGGTGCCGCGCTGCCACCATGTTACTGCATGCATTTTCCACACATTAACAAACACTGATTGTTTTTATTACAGTAAATAATGTATCGGCACCATGAACAACATCTTTTGTTCCTCATCTCTGTCCTTGAAAGGATTCCAGGGTTTTTGCGACTTTGATCCTTTTTAATACAATTTGCATTGACATATATCACGACTCGCACCTGAAGACGCCCGAAGCTAAAATTACCTTCACATGACCTGCTCAGTGTTGTCGGTCATGTCTAAAGGTTCTCAAACTTTAAAGCACCACTGTCGAGACAAAGAGACTTCAGAGCTTCGGAGCAGGAAGGGAAACGGCGAGCAAGATGATGTTACAGGCGATGCGGAGCGATTTAAAAACACTGCACAGGATCTCAGCGGATGAGATCAGCTGACTCCTCTGGGTGTTGCTGTGACCTTTGTTTACTGAGGAAAGTCATCTGAGCACCAGTGCCTCCTGCAGGCTGCCGAGCAGCTGCTGAGCTGTCAGACGGCAACAGGAGTTACTGTTCCTGAACGCATCACAAGAAGCAGAGTGTGGATTTAAAAGCGGCGACCTCCCAAGTCCTAACGCGTCCCCTTTGGAATATTTCTTTTGAAAGTTTGCGCTGAAGCCTCTCTGTTCAATTATGGGCTGTTTAGCGGGAGAAGAGAGAGTGATTCACCTCCATCTGTTCGGGGGAGTCTGACTGTGCAGGTCACGTCGAGGCTTCTTTATAGTCGCTGTTAACGCAACACTGACTCTCCTGTTTTTATTTTTACCACTGCGTCAGTCGATGGGGGCAAAATATTCAAAGCTTTCCACACTCAAACTGCATGAAAAGTTTTAAACTTCGCTGTTGCTCTGGGTTTTTCTTTTTTTTCTCACCGAAAATATGAAATAAAAAAAGAACATACAGTAATTTTTTTTTTTTTTAACACATTAAATTTCAACTGCATCCGCTGAGCTGGAGCCGAACAGCTGGACTTTCCCCTTGTAGCTGTCACACCGCTCCACATGTGCAGCAGAACAACGCTGCTGAGCCTGTAACCGTGGACAACAGCAGCTCTCTGACAGGAAGCAGCCACATGAAACTCCACAAAGTGGAAACCACCCCCACCCCCCCCACACACACACACACACACACACACACACCTCGACACTTCGGGTCAGTCGTGGTAAAACCGGAGTTTCATCTGGTCATAGCTGAGGTGTTTATGCACATTTAGTTCCAGTCATGGTTCCCAGTCTTTTGGACTTGTGACCACTGGGACTAATTAAAGTGAAGCGGTGTCTTCTCGTGACCTTTTATCGCAGTTTGCGTGTCTGTGAGTGGCGACCGGTCGATCAGTGGAAGACCGAGAGAAGATTGAAGTAAAGAAAGTGGAATTTGTGGAGCGGACACAACAACTTTCTGACCGTATTAATTATTTCATGATCCCTCAGATTTATCTCGTGAACATTTTAGGGACTTAGTGCCTCTCTCGCATGCAGTTTTATGTTTGGTAGAAATTAACTCTATAACCAAATACGTTTTCAAGTTTACATGTGCTTGTGAATTTTGATCGTCCCGGTCAGATCCGGTCTCTGTGATGGTCGCTTGAAAGTTCTGCTTTGGAAGACGTGAACGAAAACATTCATGTGAGATGAGAAAGAGGATGATGATGTCGTGCCCTGAGGTGTCATTTGGCTCAAATCTAAAACCCAGATGAGGTTAAAGAGGTGACGGATGGTGTTGTAGTTGATAAATGTAGTTGACGGTTGAGAAATAACCAGCAGCGTTCCCTCCCTGTTCGTGTCACTCAGCTTCAAGTCCATCGGTTACTTTTTAAAGGTGTTAATGTTCATTAATCTTTTTTTTTTTTTTTTAAACTGCTTCAGTTTCTGAGCAAATCAGTTCAGTTTTAAAATTTTAACATTCAGTTTGAAATTCCGTTTCAAAGTAATAATTTCAATTTAGTTTCTCGGTGCTATTATTCAAATTAAATACAACAAAATCAATCGATCAATCAAACTTTATAACAGACTCGTGGGTCCAGGTAAAAGACAAAAATGACAAAATAAAATGTGAAAATACATTAAAATCAAACACAGATGATACAAATTCAGTTTCTAGTGACACATTTCTGCTCACAAGTTTTTTTTCTATCAAATATTTTGGAAAACCTATGAGCTGTTTTTTTTATGCGATTTATCGACAGTTAAACAGACTCACCCCCGTTCAAGAGAACTCGTAAACGTGCCCCCACCCCCAGCTGCTGACTGCTTCTTCTAATTTCCATCCCCTCTCTGCTTCCCGTCAGGGAATCGCCGGCACCGACGTGGCCAAAGAGGCCTCTGACATCATCCTGACCGACGACAACTTCACCAGCATCGTCAAGGCCGTCATGTGGGGGAGGAACGTCTACGACAGCATCTCCAAGTTCCTGCAGTTCCAGCTGACCGTCAACGTGGTGGCCGTGATCGTGGCGTTCACCGGCGCCTGCATCACGCAGGTAAACTCCCCGTCTCCCCAAGTTTCCCATCTCGAGATCTTTTCCTATTTCTTATTTTATATCGGAAAATAATGCAAATTGACTTAAAAAAACAACAACAACAACAAAAAAAAACTCCAGTTTCCCAAATTCATGTGTTTTCAGTGAAAATAATTTGCGGTGTTTAGTTTTGAAGTGGCAGTGTCGTGGTGTCATTCTGTGGATGATGATGATGATCTTCATCATTCAGGACTGATTTGAATGATTTTGTTACCTTTTTATCGAGCGGCATAATCAAGTCGAAATTTCTCTGAAACTTTGGCTCAGGACCAAAAACCTGCAAAGCAACTGATTTAACTGTCGGCCTCAGCTGCACTTTGCATTCAGTTCCAGTTTAGTATGCTGAAACGCCAAACTGGGATCAGCATCGTACCCGCTGAACACAGGTGCGTTTAGCGTCGTCACTGTAAGCGTATTAGCAAGCATTTGCCAAGAACAGTCAGCTCAAACACCGTTTTTCTTCTGACTTATATCTTTAGTATAATCGGGAACTTGATTGTACTTTATCCACCAAAAGCTTTCGTTTTGTGGTTTCGGCGTGACCGCCTCTGCGCCGCGAGGAGGCGAGTTGGCCGTTTCGCACTTTCTTTGTTTCATAATGTGTCTCTAATCAGGGAAACTGAACTCCCGACACAATAAAGGGGAGGGAAAAAAAAAAGTAAAAATCTCGCTGCTGTGTATTAATTGAAAGGCTCACAGCTGGCAGGACAGATAACTAACCCGACTACAGAGCGGGCGAACACAAAGTAGGCTAAGATTCGGCCTGAAACCATGGCAACACGTCACCATCGTAATCCTGGGATATAACGGGGACTCGGCTGAAACGTTTGGCACAGATCATTAGAGGGCGATTTGTGTCTTTGTCGAGCGCGCGGAGGACGGACTCGGGGGTGCGAGGTGGACGGGGTCCAGGGAAGAGTGTGTGTGTGTGTGTGTGTGTGTGTGTGTGTGTGTGTGTGTGTGTGTGTGTGTGTGTGTGTGTGTGTGTGTGTGTGTGTGTGTGTGTGTGTGTGTGTGTGTGTGTGTGTGTGTGTGTGTGTGTGTGTGTGTGTGTGTCAACGATTTTTTTTTTTTTCCTGCATTTAATATGCATTTAAACCAGTCAAGCAGTCGGAAGCTATAATTAAACTGGTTATTGTGCGTCTGATAATTACGGCAGAATACGGTAAAGCGGCCGGTTAACTGGATTTTTAACCGTGTTTACACGACGCGTCGGGACATCGCAGCTTTGTACACGTCCTGTGAAATTAATATTGCGGTTTTGGATCACCCAAAAACAATGACGGAAAGTTTTGCAGAAAAACTCTTCACAAGGAAGAAATCCTGTCTCTGGTCCGGGACGATCAGTGCTCCAATCTGCCCCCTAGTGGATATGATATGCTCTACTACAGATGCACACAGATTGAGGAAGTGTTGGTAAAAAATCAAGTTAATCAGCTGGTTGAAATTAGAAATGTAAATGTGTGAAGTCTGATAAATTGCCTCTCGTGATGTCACTTGAGTCGGCGTCGGCCGGGTCCGAAGTCTTCGTGTGCGGTTGCAGTAGAAGTCCGATCCTCGTCTCGGCCGGAGGCCACGTTACCTTAAACGCACCTGAATCCCACGCTGAACTGTCGGACGTCAAGTTGCATTGTGGGTAAATGCCACGCCAGCGCCGACCGATGATTAGATCAACAATTGAAGACAAACTCCGGTTGGTTTTATTGATTGACAATCACCATCAATCACCACGAGTGCTCCGCGTCCTGATTCAGAGCGACGGGTTCGTGCTGCGTCCTCCAGCTGACAATCATGACGAGTGTCGGTGACATCTGACAAAACTCAGAAACTCAAGTATCAATAACATTCCTGCTGCGACTGCCTGATTGTAGCCTCTGTGTGTGTGTGTGTGTGTGTGTGTGTGTGTGTGTGTGTGTGTGTGTGTGTGTGTGTGTGTGTGTGTGTGTGTGTGTGTGTGTGTGTGTGTGTGTGTGTGTGTGTTCACTGGATCCGAGAGCAACATATGACCCCGACTCTTTTCTGTGCTTCACTGGTTTTACCTGCTGGGTTTATTAAAATCATGTCAATCAAAGTTATTTACTGTCGTATCTTCAGGACGATTCAGCTTCTTTTTCGAGGGATATATTTACTGTAAACAAGAATATAGTGTTTGTTTGTTTTTTAACTGGAAGGATATTAAGAGGACATGGACGTTCTTTCTTTCGGGCACATGGCCTTGAAACCTTCCAACGCATCATGTTAATCTCTGGATGAACCCAGCAGCATGAATGTGCAGTAACTCTCTGAGTCGGTCTGGAACGGGTCCAAAGGCAGAACCCGGCAGGACCGGCTGAGGTCACATGATCATGAAGTGCCGCTTTAACTGTGTGCTCAAACTAAACATTGGCAGAGACACAAGTTTGCTCAGGGTGACTCCAACTGAGCTAAAGTTATTTAGACGAGTTGAGAATGATTCAATGTGATCCCCTGACGTCCTCCTCTTCCTCCTCCTCCTCCTCCTCCTCCCTGCAGGACTCCCCTCTGAAGGCCGTCCAGATGCTCTGGGTCAACCTCATCATGGACACCCTGGCGTCTCTCGCTCTGGCCACCGAGCCGCCCACCGAGTCTCTGCTGCTCCGTAAGCCGTACGGCCGCAACAAGCCTCTCATCTCCAGGACCATGATGAAGAACATCCTGGGCCACGCCGTGTACCAGCTCACCATCATCTTCACCCTCCTCTTCGCCGGTGAGTTTTAACAAACAAACAAACAAACGGCGCTCACGGTGAACAACCGCACATCACGCCTGGGGAGAATTTACCCCGCGGTTCCTTTCTCCTCATCAGGCGAGACGTTCTTCGACATCGACAGCGGCCGCAACGCGCCGCTGCACTCGCCGCCGTCGGAGCACTACACCATCGTGTTCAACGTGTTCGTCATGATGCAGCTCTTCAACGAAATCAACGCCAGGAAGATCCACGGGGAGAGGAACGTGTTCGAGGGCATCTACAGGAACCCCATCTTCTGCATGGTGGTGCTGGGGACCTTCATCCTGCAGGTGACCGTTTCTGTCATGTCCTTTTAATCGCAGATAGATAGATAGATAGACGATGTCAGCGGGATCCAACGAAGTCCAGCCTGACGATGAACCTGAGGTCAGGGACGGAGCGGCTCTTCTAAAGTTTCATCCACATTTCGGTTGGGAAATCTTCAGTCGTCGTTCACGTCCACGATGAGCACTTAAAACTTCCTGCAGCGATTTACAGCAAAAACTCACCTGAAATTATGAAACCTTCGTAGTAATCGGCAGAGCGATAATCAGCATGAAGCCCAATCGGATATTCTCGCCTTTCTTTTTGTGCTGATGTTTGGTCATCGTCCGCTTCGAGTTATCACAAACTTCTCCAATTGTTTGGTGTAATAACGAAGCATTTATTCATGCTTGTTAAAGTCAGAACTGCAAAAGATTTCAATTCAATGAATGTCTGGCAAGTCGCTATCTGTTGCTGAAGGGTGGTAACACAATGGTGGTTGAGCCAGTGGCCCACTGAGTGATTTGGGTGTCTGTGAACACATTCCCGCATCAAATCTCTTAGGATCTCTGGGAAGTTAAAACACAGCTGCAGTTGCCGCTTGTTGCCACGGGTGACGCCAAAGAGATCAAAATAAAGATCTCTGAGATTGAAACTTTAACTGATCCGTTCATCATCTTCAAATGAAAAGTCAGACAATACGTTTTTAATTAGATCAGCAGAAACAAATCTCAGGAAACGACCCAAACCAGAACATCTTGTAATATTTTATGACTTCCCCGACATGTCTGTGTCACAAGTCTTCAAAAACAGGTCACAGATATTTTCTAAATCAGACTGAAGCTGTAAGTGAGTATTTGCAGCAGCAGGATGGTGTGTGTGTGTGTGTGTGTGTGTGTGTGTGTGTGTGTGTGTGTGTGTGTGTGTGTGTGTGTGTGTGTGTGTGTGTGTGTGTGTGTGTGTGTGTGTGAGAGAGAGATTAAGTCGCATTGAACTACAACGTGTGTGTTCGCTGTAATGAAGGAAAAGGTCACACAGTTTAACACTGGGGCTCGTTTATATTGTCGCACTGAGGAGGAGTAAGATTTATCAGATATTGAATGCACACAGACACCTTCTTCGAAATATTGTTCGTTTTTTGTCCTTTTTTTTTTTTTTTTTAAGGAGAAAACTAAATGTACATAAAAAGTACTAATCCTTTAATACGGCGCGATCTGAATTCACACATCTGAGACGGTGCCGTACGTTTCTATTTCCTCAGATCGTCATCGTCCAGCTCGGAGGGAAGCCGTTCTCCTGCACGGCTCTGACCATCGACCAGTGGCTGTGGTGCGTGTTCATCGGCGTGGGCGAGCTGCTGTGGGGACAGGTGAGCCCAGAAACCCTCCGAACAAACACGCCCACGCCGACCTCCTGAGAATAAGACCGCACGTAGCGAGGAAGCGGGTGAGAGAGGTGGATTCAGGAGGGTTCGCGGCCGCAAAACTGTTGCCTGTCAGACTCGCGCTGCTGCGGCGTTTCCATCACGACCATTGCCATGGTAATGAGCTCAGCACATGAAAGCAGCGCGACTCCTGTTTACGGGCACCGAGGGAAAACAAACCCAGCGTGTCAGTCCACACACACACACACACACACACACACACACACACACACACACACACACGGGCTTAGAAAGCATATAAATATAGAGCAAAAAAAAAAAAAAAAAAAAGTTCAGTCAGAAGAAGCGCGGCGGGTTCAGTTGGAGGGCAGCGACTGAGACAGAAAGAGAGAGGCTGACAGAGAAAAGGTTGATCTGAGGTCTGTGACTCATTTCAGAGGTAAAACATCTTTTGTTTCTCAGGAAGAGAGCGAGAGGGGGGGGGGTGACAGATATTAAAAAAACCTGATGTGCAGGTGCATCGGGAGGCTGAGTGTGTCTGCTCTCCTTTTAATTGAACAATGAACAAAGAATTCCAGAGCAGTGACACGATAAAGTCAAAACAACACATACAATTACATAATAATCTGAATATTCTTGAGGTTCTTTTTGTTTTCAGTTTAGTTTGAGATTTGAGGTTTGTTTAGAATAAATCAACCTTCAGTGTCGCTTTAAGGAATGTTGGAAGGAGTTCTTCGGTATCAAGGTTGATCAGGACTTTTTTTTATTTTTTTTATTTTTATATCCGACGGGCTATATATATATATATATTTAGCACCCGATCCTTCGTGTTAACATTTGTCGCTCGGGTGTCATAAACGTAGGGCACGGTTTGTGGCAGGATGAAGAAGTTCACTCAGGTAAGTGTGATGAAGCCTAATTGTGATTTTTTTTTTATTGGTTGTGACTGCGAGTGTGAAGCCCAGTTCAGACCAAAGACTCCAGACAAGACGAAACATTGCAGGAGAAAGTTGCAGCAGCGTGAACTCTCCGGTCTCAGCCGAAGGTGTCGCCCGACACTCGGCCTGTCAAGCCGTAAGTGGGCAGTTTTAAACTGCAAGGCATCATGGTCACTGGGTTTTTATCTGTTTATAAGAGGAGGCACCAAACTCCTCCGACGGAAAGAACTGCTCCAGAAAAAGAGGAGGAGAAGCTGACAGAACGGGGGAGATCTCCTGTCTCAAGTTCACGGGTTTTAATTTCCATAAACCTCGTTGGTATTCTGCTGAAGCGCCCGTGATTCGTGACACCCGCGGTGTCACAAATCTCATTCATGTTTTAAGACGCTACAAATCACATCCGGCTCCGAAAAATAAATTTAAAACAGGAAGCATTGAAATCAGTGCCGCGCTACGTGGTATTGTCCAAATATTTTTGTTAGTTTACTTTGAAATAAAAAGATATAAAAAATGATATACAAACAAGGAACAGCTTGGATTTGGTTATTGTCTCCAAACTCAAAATGAGATGAGCCTGATGACATCACTGCGACATCATCAAGTCACAGACGACATCACATCCGTTTTCATCAACCGCAGCCTGTAAACTGGCCTTTTAAGAGCCTCATCGGCGGCTCCATCCCTGAACCGATCCGTGATCGACTGTTTTCTCTCTGAACCTTTAGCTCATCTCCGCCATCCCCACTCACCACCTGAAGTTCCTGAAGGAGGCGGGGCACGGCACCACGAAGGAGGATATCCACGAGGAGGAGATGACGGAGGGCGCGGACGAAATCGACCACGCCGAGATGGAGATGAGGAGAGGCCAGATCCTCTGGTTCAGAGGTCTGAACCGCATCCAGACGCAGGTACGAGCTCACCTCTCATATGGAGCTGGTTGTTAAGACGAAGGTGATAGCAGTTGCCGTGGTAACTCTGGAGACTTTTCAAAAGCCCTTTAGGCTTTTTGTGTTTGGTTGTTTGTCATGTTGGCAAACGGCTGTTTAAACCCGTGAAGCTGTGACGGGAAACTTCAGCTCCTTCTCATCGCTCGTCCACTGAAGAAGAAGAAGAAGAAGAAGAAGAAGAAGTGGAAACACAGATGACACACAAACCAGAGGAAGCAGCTGATAAAATGTCTCCACACTTTATCAGCTCCGGTTACATAAAGAGAGGTTATGTAACTGAAAACCAGTAGCTGGGAGTGAATAACAACTTCTTAAATGAATTTTAGATCAGAGTTTTCTGTTTTAGTGCAGATTCGTGTTCCTGAACTTCCTGCTGAGTCGTTTTAACTTCTTCGATATCTCCCTCGGCGGCCGCTCGGCTCCGTCAACATGCGTCTCAGGTCGGGTTCACTCTTTTAGATAAAGTTTAAAATCCGGTTCAGGTCAGTTGGAGGTCAAAGTTCACCGGAGCTGCTCCGTCGTTTGTGTCTCTGCCTGCAGCTTAATGTCCGCAACACGAAGTCGTCTTCACATTCAGTCACATGTTTGTTTTGGACAGAAATGAAGATGCAGAGTGTGTGGAGGTAAAACAGGAGGATTACACACACACACACACACACACACACACACACACACACACTGCAGCTTCTGTCCAGTTAATTTCACACTCTGCTGCAGAGCTTCAGAACGCAGCCACTTCATTAAAACACAGAAATTAAAGACGACGAGCAGCGTGACACAAAAAGCTTATCGGGTATTTTCAGTAGTCGGTAAACTAGTCAATCACTCTGTAAGTCTGTCTCCATCCATTTGTGTTTACGCCTGTTTTCAGTCTATGCAATAAAAAAAATTTAAAAAAAGGAACAACAAAACAAAGCAGGATGTTGAAAACACATCTGTTGACAGAACATAAAGTAACGCGCCTTTAATAAATTCAAGAAACACAGTTTTTCAGTTGTGAAAGGATTCAGGCCTTTTACTTAAGTACTGAAACTACACCACAAAAAAATACTCCACTACAAGTAAAAGTCGGGCATTCAAAACCTTAATTAAGTCAAAATATGTGCGTATAATCAGCAAAATGTATTTAAAGTATCAAAAGTAAAAGTGCTCCCCGTTGCATTAATGTACATTTATTGTCGTAGTTGTTTATGGTGTGATTATTTCAACTACTTTTATGTACTGTTTGGTAATTTCATCTACAGTACTGCATCATATTAAAGACTATCATATGTTTATATAGTTTCTCTACTGTAAAAACGACGTATCTCTAAAACGTCAACAAACTCAAAAGAAAAAAAAAAAAAGCATTTCCCACTAAAACCAAGAGGATTTGAAAATATTTTATTTAGTTTTCAGAAACAGGTGATTTTTTTTCCTCACCCCTTTAAGGAACTTTTAATCCTTCAGTTTATCAGAAAAAAAAATCTAATTTGGAGAAACAGTTTTTATGAAAAACTAATATTTAAAAATAACTAGTAACTAAAGCTGTCAGACAAATGTAGTGGAGTAAATACAAAGGAGTGGAGAGAAAGTATGATGTTGCATAAAATACAAATAGCTCAAATTTGTACGTAATGTACTTAATTACACTAATTACCACTCATTTTTTATTTGGACTGGCGCTCTTTTAATTCATCCTCCTCTTCTACTACAGGATAGATCAATGCTCGCAGAGCATCAGCATGTCCACAGGCAGTCCCATTCAGTCCCTATGGGCTTCATTGCTAACACCCACTTACAGTAACAGCAGCCAACTCTCAGCTCCCACGCACACACTGGGAGTCGGCGAGGTCAGGTGTTTTCCTCTCAGCAGAGCACTAACTCGTACTCATTGTGGCCGGAGGCTAAACACATCTGAATGAACTCATCTCTTCTTCCGCGGCGTCCTCTCCAGCTCCTCTGGTTTACCTCTGCAGCAGAAATGATTGTCTTTTCCATATTTCAGCCTTATAATATTTCACGACCAGAAAAATATAAATTTTTCTCAAATTAAACTTCAATTAAAGTTCAATTTACTTTAAATTACTTAAAAAAAAAAAAAAAGAATCAAATATGTTAAAACAGTCCACAATCAGCTCGGTTCAGGGTTTGTTAAACCAAAAAGAGTTGTTTTCTATTTAATCTAAACCAGAGTACCCCAATATATTTACTATAAAGGGCCACAAATGAACCTGGATGGAGGATTGTGGGCCAAATATATATTTTTATATGATGTAAAATATTTAGCAGAAAATTCAACATCTAAATCTAAAAAGAAATTTTAACATTGACAATTCATGACAGCAGGGCAACCTCGTCCACCTGCCGATTTTAAGATCACATGACCGCGGCGATGAGCGGGACCAATCGGGCGAGGTCGTGAAAGGAGGATGTCATGCGAGAAGAAGCTTCCTCTTGATGTCTGCGTATCTGTAATATCAGTCTGTCGTTCTCCCGGGACGGGAGGACGGGAGGATGGAGGGGGAGGCAACCAAAGGCTGCGGGCTAATTAGGTTCTTATCTCTCCACGCTCCTCTTCCCGTCCTCCTCCTCCTCTCTAATCCTGGTGGGCAGCGTTGTGCCGCTCACCGCCTCAACAGTCAAACACTGTGGGGGAATAATTGGTACAAGCTGCACCTCGCTGCCGAAACTTTATCAGTCACCCTCCTCTTCCTCCCGTCTCCGCTGCTTCTCTCCCAAAGTGCTGTCAGCCCGATTCAAAGCCTCTTCATTCGCCGCTCCGTCTCTTCCTTCATCCCTTCGTCCTGCCGCAGATTCTTACGGATTTTAATTTTTTTCATATTTTCCGTCACCGCCTAAAAGACAGCTTTCCCTCGCCACACGATGTTTCTCGGCACCGTGATCTCTTCCTCTCTTCCACCTGCTTTGAATCGTCTCGCTGATGTTTTCTGTGGCTGTTGTCCCAAGTGAAAGAGGGGCTGCAAGAAACAAGAATCTTCCTTACTGTCTTGATATTAACGTGTCAAAACCCGGACGGATTTAACAGATATCATAATTCTTATGATTAACAGGTTAAAATGAAGCAGACTGTCGGCTCGAATAAGTAAAAGAGCAGAAAATTTTCATTGCCGCTGCAGAAACACGTGCTCGTCCTCCGTCATGAAGACGGTTCGGTGTTAACTGAGACGTCTTTGTGGCCAACAAATAACTGAGTGTTGGCTGATTTGACTGAAACCGGTTGTTATCTGTGTCGGGCTTCTAGCAGCGTCACGATGAACGTCATCGTTTGTAGAGGCACGTCAAGTCATCGGCATACGAACCGCTTCCACTGCCGGTTCCTGCCTCCGACTCTGGAAACCTTCCAGAATAAGAGCAGTTTCATCACGTTGAGCCTCCGGATCTGCTCGTCTTTCTGAACTTCTTCTGTTCTGTTCTGTTCTGTTCTGTCTGAATGAAATAAGATGATTGACATTTCACTTTCCAGCCTGTGAACCTTCTCTAACCTTCTCCAGAAGTCTCCTGTCTTCTTGCTCTGTCTCTGCTGTCTAACAGTGTGTTTGTGGCTGTCCCTCCTTCAGATGGATGTGGTCTATACCTTCCAGACGGGCCAGGCGGCGGTGCCCGGTGCCCTGCGCCGCCAGCCGTCCGTCGTCAGCCAGCACAATGACACCACCGCCGCCAAAACTCTCTCTAGCCCCACCCACGTGGGGCTTAGCTCCTCCTCCTCTCTCACCAACTCGGCCGGGGCTCCGCCCCCTGCTGCTGCTGCTGCTGCTGCTGCTTCCTCCTCCACTGCAGGCAGTGAGTCGGCGAGGCGAGGCCAGCTGACACCACGCCTCAGCGGGCTGGACTCTGTCTCTTTTTTTCTTTCCTCTGTTTGAACTGCATGAAACACTGAACTGTCGCATGACTCTTGAGCATCACTCGGCTTCCGTCACCAGCAGCTGTCTGCGTGTCCTGAACTAAATATCTGATGTGATCCAGGTTGTTTTGGGGGTCAATATTGTGACAGGAAGTGGAGCCGGCGTGTGATAGAAGTCGAGTGGGAAAACAAAATGAAGTCTGTCGCCCACGGTTCGACTTCACTCAGCGGCACATATCATTTCTTCAGACTTTTTTATTTTAGTGACGTGCAGGAAAAGACAAAGAACAAAATATATGCCGCCAATTTGATTTTTAAGTAGCATCCCTAACGAAGCTCTTCTAATCTCAGTGTCTGTTAAACGACTCTTTACACTAAAAGCCTCCCAAAGGTTTTCTGCTGGAAAATCTTGAATGTGAAGCAGCAGGAAAGACTCAGTCTGCCTTCGCAGTACTTAAAACAGAAACTTAAGGTCTGAAACAGCTGCATGAAAGCGACACGTAAACAATAATAAGGATCAGAGAGGTTCGGAAACGTAAAGAGAGCTGAAACTTCACAAGATATTTATAGAAATTGTTCAACGCTTTCCACAATTCATAAGAAGATGGATATCAGTTTCATTTCTGCACCTTAAACAGGGGAAAGCTTTTCATTAATGTACCTACAAACGCTTCCAAAATTCACTAACTAACTTTTTTTTGTTATCTCGTTTGCTTCATCCGAACAAACTCCAGAGGTGAAACCACATCTGTTTTAGAAACGGACAGACAGACAGCCTGGTGTGTGTTTCCATCTCCATCTCCCTACGTCACCTTCCTCTGCTCGTAGCTTCCCCCCTCCGCCTTAATCTCTTTCTTCTTTTCTTTAATGCGTTTCATCACTTCCCTCTGAGCCTGCTGCTTCTCCTCCCGCACGTTGCGGAGATTTAAACTCTTGAACGTGCCTCCGTTAACCCTGATGAGACTTGCTGCCTGACGACTCGGTAACATCTGGCTCACGAGGCCGACGAGAAGAGAAAAAAGAGGCTGCGAAATCCTTCGGATTCATGACAGTGAGGAAAAAAAAGAAAAAAGATCCCCGTCCTATTTTTTCTTTGTTGTTTTTCTCTCTTTCTTTTTTTCTTTCTTCTCCTTCTCTCTCTTTTTCTCGGAGGCGACAGGCTGGTCACCAAGATAATTTTATGGGTTAATCCTGAGCAGGGTTAAATCTGTCAGGCTCAGCAAGTCCCTCATGGTTTAACAGCCAATAGCTTTTTAACTTTGTGTGTGTGTGTGTGTGTGTGTGTGTGTGTGTGTGTGTGTGTGTGTGTGTGTGTGTGTGTGTGTGTGTGTGTGTGTGTGTGTGTGTGTGTGTGTGTGTGTGTGTGAGTGTGAGAGACGGTTGCATGTATGCTCTAAGCTGCAGTGCTCAGCCCGCAGCTCTCCTGTGGTTCAGTAATGGAGAGCTTTGAACTGCGGGGTTATTAATTATAATGAAGAGTGTCTGCTTGGTGCGTATAAATCAGTGTGATCAGCTGCAGCCTCGGCGGATTCATCACAGAGAGAACGACTTCGGGCCGAGAGACGAGAGCAGCTTGAGGGCGAAACGACTATAAATACTGAAGAAGCGCGCGTGTTTTGTTGTTTGTTTTCTCCCCGAGTGTGTGTTTGTGTTGTTTACTGGGGCAGTGTATTCTTTGAAATGTTTTAAATACCACAGCTGACACTTTCATGACTGAGATGACCCCCCCGCCCCCTCCAGACCTACACAGCCCCCGTTAGTTACAGCTTTCCTGCCTGTTGACTAGTTTGTGGTATTTATTATTATTAGTAGTAGTAGTAGTAGTAATACATTTTATTATCTGCACATTTTCCACAACTGAAATGCAATATGAGCATCGACGGGTCCTGTACAGTATAATACAGGATAAATATGATTAATAATTCATAGTGAATTAATTATAAATGTCTGATGAATTAGTAATAATAGTAACAAGGTAATGAACTTTACTCGTCAGCTTCTGATGCTCCTTGTTATGAACATTATTTTTGGTAAACACCATCCCCGTCGAGCGTTTTCACCTCATGACCCACAGACCTGACCACCCAGGCTGGCCCTTTATCTTCCCTGACTCCCCCCCCCCCCCACCTCCCGGTGATGTTTGAGGCCATGAAGTTATTTATTTAGCTTTTACGTTAAGTAACTTAAACGACGTACGCAACTTTAATTACGTAAAAGCACGTATTTAGGAATTTAGGATTTCGGTGCCTCAACGCCGCCGTCCAGAACCCATCTGTTCACCGCCTGATCACCGAGGACTCAGCTGCTCCGTCACGTCGAGAGGACTCGTGTCCCCTCTTGAGGACTGAAGAGCCCGTCCCCGGAGACGGAGGTTTTTATGTTGTGGGTTGAAGTGGGATCGGGTTCAGGAAACCAAAAAAATGTGACGTAATCGCAGAGACGAGGACGTTTAGTGAATTCAGTTTTGAAGAATGAAACAATAAGAAAGAAAAAAGGTGGCGGACACCTCTTCGCATCCTTTACTTTCCCAGTTTTGGTGTGGACGTATGTGACCGTCACTCCCGTCCAGCTCCTCTGGGATGAACTGGAACGAGCAGCTGTCCGTCAGCTGGAGCCCATTAACGCCCGTTTTAGAAAGAGGAGTTTAACAATAGCGTGCGATCAGGTGTCCACATACTTTTGGACGAGAAGATGTTTTAGTCATTAAAATGAGAAATGAATCATATGAAGTGTGTGTGTGTGTGTGTGTGTGTGTGTGTGTGTGTGTGTGTGTGTGTGTGTGTGTGTGTGTGTGTGTGTGTGTGTGTGTGTGTGTGTGTTGTGATTATTCCTCCGCCGGCTGTTGGGTATTTTGTTGTTGTTGCCCTTCCTGCTCTCAGCTGCCTCCAACATCGTGTTTGACCTTCGTTTGACCTTTGCTGTTGATGTTTTGTGGACATTTCCTCCCACCGCGCCGCCCGTCCGGTTGTTTCACCCGCTGACGTCGTGTTTTGTGGTTGTTTCAGACGCACGACCGCCATGTGTCCCGTCAGCCCCCCTTCCCTCCCCCTCCCACCACCACCCACCACCACCACCACCACCACCCGCCCGCTGCCGTGCTCGACACCATGTTCCCGTTGACCCGCTCGTCCTCCTCACGACTCTCTCCTCTCTTTTGTTTTTGCAGATTAAGGTGGTGAACGCGTTCCGTAGCTCCCTGTACGAGGGGCTGCAGAGCCCAGAGTCCCGTAGCTCCATCCACAGCTTCATGGCCCATCCTGAGTTTGTGCCCCTGTCCGAGGAGGAGGAGGAGGAGGAGGAGGAGGCGGCTCGCATCCCCCCCATCGAGGAGACCGGAGACGAGATCGAACCCCTCCCCGGCTCCTCGTCCGGGGCCCAGGGAGGAGGAGAGCCGCCCGCCGCCTTCCCCTACAGCTGCGAGTCATCCATATGAGCTCCTCCCTCCCTCCCGCCCTCCTCCTCCTCCTCCTCCTCCCTCCTCTTCATCAGCATCATCTGTCACCACCACCAACCGAACTGTTACACCGAGGAGGGAAGTCATGACTCTGCTCATCCGCTCATTCTGCACATGCTCCACGCCCCCTCCCCCCCCCCACCCACCACCACCACCACCACCCCCCACCAGTCATTCCTGCCACGTTGTGTGTTTCATCCTGACTGTGGCGTCGTTCTGCCTGTAAGTGTGTCCCTCCACCTCCACCACACACACACACACACACACACACACACACACACACACACACACACACACACACACACACACCTGTGAATCAGTCCAGAGGTGGAGTCCAGAGTCTCCACAGTGGAAGGCCTGTCCCGGTCCATTCATTTAATTTTTTTGTTTTGTTTGTGTTTTTTTTTTGTACTTGACACTCCTTTTGAAAAAGCTTTTAACCGTCGTTGGGTTCGATCTCCGCGGGACTCACAGCAGTATGTCGTGTTTCTGTACTCGCTTCATTCCTGCGTCCTCCTAAAAGAAAACAAAACAAAACCGGCACCGGACTTTTTTTCAGAGAGTGCAGCGATCCCCGATGTAAATACGCTTCCGCTCTTCTACACAGCTATAAGCCGGGTTTGGTGATCAGAAGATTTTTAGGCAAATGCAAAAATGTATGTTTTTTTTTTATTTTATTTTATTTTTTTTTTTTATGTCGAACCATTTGTTTTTTTTTTGTTTGTTTTTTTAAATCCTCTAACGAATGTTTTAATTACTGGTTGATTCAAACTCCTCAGAATGTCTTGTGAGCGTGACACTACAGTCTTCAAGGTTTAACTGTCAAAAAAAAACAACAACAAAAAAAAAAAAAACGTTCTTCCCTTTATCGAGTCTTTACGTGTTGGTTTTTCTTTCGCTGCTGTGTTGCATGTGGAAGGACTGAATGTTTACGACCCGGAGACTCTCTGCTCAGCGGGGGGGCCGGGGGGGGGAGGAAGAGGAGGGGGGTCTGACCGCTGACCTCATCTCATCCAGTCAGGGGTCCTGGCTCTCTCCGCCCCTCCTTCCCCCTCCCCTTCCCCCCGCCCCCAGTATGTCGAGAGGAGTGTGGTTCACCCCCCCCCACCCCACCCCGCCTCTCCCCTCCCCTCCCCTCACCCCCCCCTCCTCCTAGTAGGATGCATGTTTTGTTTCATTCGTGTTGTTGAGTCGCATGATAACTTAGGAATGAATATTTGAGGTTCTGGTTTTTTGGACAACCGTGTTCGTTCGTTTGTTCGTTCGTTCGTTCGTTCGTCTGCAGCAGCGTCTGTTCGGACCTCCGTCGACTTCCCGTCCGCGGCGCTGAACTTTCCCGTCGCCGCAACAGGACAAGAACGGGGCTCCCCGACACTCGCCGCGGTGGAACGAGGCCGCGACGTAACGCCGAACCCCTCGAGGGCTTCGACGGGAAAGGAACGACGCATGATTGAAACCCGTCCGCGCCGCTCGTCTTCATCGTGTCGGCGTTTCACTCGGTGAAGGTTGAATATAATAAATCAGACGGAGATATTTCAGGGATGAGAGTGAACATTAGTTTCCATCACTTTTACACTCTGACAGGCTCACGTTGCAAAGGACCCGCCCTACTGAGGCTCAGCAGCCAATCACAAATGACCACGACTAGCTGCCCCGCCGGCTTAAGGCTTAAGTGTTGAGGAGTCTGTTTTTGAGTCTCGGCACAGGAAGTTCATTGCAACAGACAGGAAGTAAAACGGAGCTTTGAACAGCGTCTGGACCGCCTGCCTGTGTTTAAGACAAATCTTAGTACCGCCTCTAAAGTTTTTGTTCCCTTATTCGTCAGAACAGAAACTAAATGAGCTGTCAGTGCCATCACGCGGCCGGCGGCGGAGAAAGGCGTCCGATCGTCGTCGCCGTCGTCGCTCTGCCGTGTCGGATCGACAAGACGTCAGCGGGAGACTGACGACGTCAGCGGTCGGCCCGTCGAGTTAAATCCACTGTGTGCCCCCCCCCCCTCCCTCCCCACACTTCCTGCCGACGTCGTCCACAGATTACCGTCTCAAAAGAAGAAGGAATCCTCCTCCAATCAGAAGCAGCGATGCGCTCCAATCCCCTCTTAACTAGCAGCCATCAAACTATCTCTGAACTAGGACACGTTATTGAAGTAATGTGCTACTACTGCCATATTTCCAACTTTTTGTCATGACTAGGTTCTTCCTCTCCCCCCTCTGATGAGCTTTTTCTATGTAACTCAGAGCCATATTTTATAGGTTGTCTGTATTGTTTTTTATGTCATTGTTATCGAGGTTTCCTTTGGACTTTCTCACCCCTGACCCCCCCCCCCCCCCCCGCCCCGGCCCTTTACTCCAAACACGACCAAAAAGCAAAGGAGAAAATCTTCAGTCGTCACTGCCGAACCAAGTTTAAAGGACCTCTACAATGTTTACATGAAAAGCGAGTCGGTGGCAGTTCGCCTGCGCTTCTCTCATCCGACCACTTCCCTTTCATTCCCTTGCTTTCCTGAATCTTAGAGTTACTATTTAACTAAATGGGGAATCTTACTTGCATGGTTTTCATATAAAATTCAATGTTTTGCTCATTTTTTACAATTCTTCTGTATTTTTATATTAAGTACTTTTTAATATTTTGGAGATATATGAATATATATGTATAGGCTGAAGAGTTTGGTGACAGTAACAGTACATGAATGAGATGAATCTACCGTGGACTCTGTCTTTTTACAGCTCTCTAAATATTTATGCCACGTGTGTCGTCTTGGTCACCTGACGTTAGGGCTCAGAAACCTGCAGTGACTTGTTTACTTCCTGTTGGCCGTTCAATTGGGAATCTCAACAAACTAGTCTCATCAGCCCCCCTTTTACATGAATATAATCACTTTCTCGAAGATGTTGTGACACACTACACGCTATGTGATTTCGCAATTATCCGACTCCATTAGAGTTCAGCAAATGCAACGTGAATACAGCTAACTGTATCAAACATTAAATGCGAGTGTATAATTATTTATCCAAACTCTGGGTTTGTTTGTTTCTGTACTTTGAAGCTACGTCGAGTGATTTCCTTCGAATGACTGGATTGATGCTGTTTTCCAGCCGGCAGGTGTTGGAGCTGAGAGGATCAAAGCTGTGTCCCGCCTCAGGCTCCGCCTCCTCTCAAAGGCAGGGTGGGGGGGGGCGTGGTCTATGAAGACTCCCTTTGTCCGAAACGACCTCCCCGTCCCCTTAAAACAAAAAGTAATCTGTTCACCGTCTATTTTAAGACACCCGAGCAGAGGCAGCTGGAAAACTAGGACTTACTTTGGCCCACCAGCCTCGAGGTTTACAAAACGGACCAAAATATTTCCCAAAAGTGTTTTAAGGCTCAGACGATCTTTGTCCGTCTGTACGTCTTGTAGTCCTGATCTGAAAGGGTCCAAGATGAGTGGGCCGGCTCCAGGGCGTCTATAACAGCCCTCTGCCCAACCCGATTAGACCCAATGTGATTTTAAAGCCAGACAGACTCTGGTCCCGGGTCAGATCTTGTTTGCTATAAACTGCCTTGACTTCCAGACAATGAGCTCTTTGTTCGAGTTCCTCCGGTTATAATTTCAGTATTTAAAGATACCATTTAATTTAACGACTCATTTTAAATTCAGTAATTTAAAAGTCACAAATTGCAGTTGACTGTTTATGTGCATGTTTACATGGAAAACCTTGGACCACATTTTTTGTGCATAACGGTCAAACGAGCAAAAGACGCCTCGTTGTTTTTTTTTTCCGCTTCATTCCTGACTTTTAACTGTTGCCGAAGGGGGCGGAGCCTGCGGCGGGGACACAGCTGGAGGTGTAGACGTATCCAACGTTTTTATACACAGCTTCAGAAACCATTCCCGGGGAAGAGAGCAGTACTATTAAAAAAGAAAAAGAAAGCGGTCGTGACATCACTTCCTCTTTCTGCCGCGTGTAAATGAGACACGCCCCCTCGAAATGATGTCTTTGTTTTTGTTCCTCCTGCTGAAACACCTGCGCTCCCGCAGTCAGTAACGATGTAAATACTGCCGTGTAAGGTGAATGAAGTGTACCTGCTGTCTGTGTCGGCGACGGGAACAACGGGAGCGAGGGGGCAATCAGCCGATCATCACCCAACGAAGCTTTAACAACGTTCTGCCGAAGTCCCTTCCTCGTTTCGTTTTATTTTTTTTCTTCTGCACAAGTTTGTCATAAGACACGCCCCCTCGCCCCTTCGCCCCTCCCACCTGGACACGACTGTCTCCCCGCTCGTCCGTTGGACTGGTTGGACTGGTTGCCCTCGCGTCTCACCCCGGGTCCACAGCACTGCCTCGCCAATCAGAGACGCCGCGGCCTGTTTGTGCTTCTGGTTTTCAGCCGTGTCCCGGATTTTAAAAACACTCCTGAAAATCTTCACCTGGATTTTAATTTTCCGAAGGTTCATTGGGGGGGGGGGAGTGAGGTTTGTTTAGGTGTTTTTTTGTTGTTGTTGTTGCTGTTGTTTGTTTTTTTTATTGTTGTTTTTTTTCGGACTACAAAAGATCTCCGTTTTTCCATCAGGACTTCTGTATGGAGAAGGAACTCACTTCTCATCCTGTCACTGTTGCATTTTTATTTTTTTTGACTGCGTTGCTTCCTCTTCAGAGCACTGCCTTTCTCAGAACAGCTTCCCGTCGTCGGAGAAAAACCTTCGCATCCACTTCGAAAGTCACAAAGACAAAAAAAAAAAAAAGGAACTGGAATATCACAGTTGGAAAAGTCATAACCACTCAACATATATATCTATATATTTATATCTTGTATCTATATATTTATGTCTGGTATGTATATATACGTGTGTGTGTGTGTTTATATATGTATTAGATATAAATATGTAGATATATATATATATATACATATATATGGTTTCTCAGTTGAAAGTTGCAAAAAAGACTGAAAAAGATTTTCTTTTTTTTCTGTAATTACTATGATACACAGTAATAGGCGTTGGTGTTATTTTTGTATAAACATAATATCATCTATGTGGCATGCATGACATATATACAAAATTTGGTGGTTTAAAGCAATATGTCCAACCTGGTGCGATTGGTTCCGTCGTGTTCTGTGTAGCCTAAAGCCACTCTGTACGAAAAGAGATATAAAAACAACAAAAGGAGAGAAAAACAACAAAACAAAAAAAAAATGGAGAAACTGCATTTGGATAAAACTAACTGTTCAGTATACGTGTTCAATGTTCTGTGTTCTGCATGTTTTAGTATGGAATGAAACATCCCAAATGTTGACTTGTTTTTCCAAAATGAATCTCAAACACACGCCCCCAAAACACGCAAACACAATACCACACACACACACACACACACACACACACACACACATGTATTTGCACCGAGGTGAAACACACTGAGGAAATGAAAACTGTGACTTCTGATGGATGGATTGATGAAAGATGAAGATTCTTCTTCCTCTTCTTCTTTTTTTTTTTTTCCATCATCTCATTTATCCAGAAACGAACTCTGATCTGTCCGCTCATCCGCCTCCTCCACATCGTTTCATCCTCCCGTCACAACACACACACACGCACAAAAAAACCCACTCAGATTTACAGACTCTCCTGAACTCATCACCCATTCATCTGTGCAGTGAGGAGGAGGAGGAGGAGGAGGAGGAGAAAGGAGGAGGAAGACGATGACAGTTGACAGGCTTGAAACATTGGACTTGTGGTTCAGGTAGGCTGCCCGCTCTGCAGGCGTCACCATCTCACCCACCATCCGTCCATCCGTCCATCCGTTATCCTCCTGCTTCTCTGCACCCGACAGGATGTGGAGGAAGACGAAGATAATGGAGTTTGTCGTTCACATGTGAAATGTTTCGTGTTCACGTCAAGAGTCGAGCGTCGTATCTTGCTGCAGATAAATCCGTCTCGACGCAACATAATTTGGAGATTTACTTTGTCCCTTTGAGCTCACTGAAGTTAAGAAGCTGTGAAACGTTGGGCCGCTTCAATACTTGTTAACCTGCTTTTTTTTCTTCTCTCTCTCTTTGATTGAACTCTTGTAAAAACTCCTCCATCGAGAACAAAACCAAAAGATATTAGAAAATCCCCAAATTTCACTGGATGAAATCAGTTAATTTCATCTGCAACTACTAAAACGTGTTTTCTTGCTCTCGGAAAATGTATGAGAAAATAAAAATTCTCTAATTAACCAAATTTAATCTCTTTTTTTTTTTTAACTTCCACTTTAATAAAAATACCCAAATTCAGTCAGTGACAGCTTCACGGCTGTCTGGTTAAAACCAAGAACTGAACACACTTGGAAATACAATAATTATCTGCGTTAGATTTGAAAACTTTTTTACTTCCATCTAATCAAAACTAATCATTCATGTTAAAGTTCAAGCTATAATTACAAAACTCCTCTGAAAGGTTTGATATGTTTGACTTTTTCAGAACAACACTGACAAACTTTACTGTTTCGACATAATTAAACCCGAGTTCAACTGCTACAGTCAGATTGTGCTGTGTTGTTAAAGCTGGAGTTTGTTTTTTGTTTGGAAAATTCAATGATAACCGTTCAGCTCTGCACTTCCTGTTGGTACTACATTCAGACTTCAGAAAATTAGGGAGGAGATTCGAGGGCCGATTGTGGGTCATTTCATAGAGAGGCCGCTCCTATTAGCTTCTCTATAAATGCAGATGTTCGTCCCTTCAGATATTAAAGCTAAGATTCAGTGGTGGAAACTATTGGAGAAAGAGTTGCTCTTCCAGCATCGGTAAAAGCTGCCAAGCAACCGAAAAGATGGAAGACGGACTCCTCAAAAAGAGAGTCTGACGCAATTAGAGGTGTACTGGGAATAAAATTCGGCTCTCAACTTATCGGCTTGGACCGGACCGCCCACAGAAAGCTCTCGAACGCACCCTAAAGGGTTTAAAGAGGCAGGCTGCGTTGGCAAAAACTTAATGGAGTTTTTGGTGGTGCGTCGACTCACCGATGGGATGGGCCCAAGGATTTGTCCAGGTGTTTGTGTTGGCCAGTACACCACTGAACGCAATCAAATATATGGCAATATTGGCGTTTCAGAGTTAGCGATGGAGGGCTGTTTTCGTTTTTACTTTTCCAGAACTGCCTAATTCCCTTAATTCATTGAAGTCTTCCATCTCTACCATCCGAGCCAAAGTTCAGTCGGTCCTCCGCTTTGGTCCAGACTGAAATACCTGAACAGCTATTTGATGGATTGGCGAGAAATTTGGTAGAAACCTTCGTCTTTGTCAGACAATCGCCTGACTTTTCCTTCAGCGCCACCTGGAGGTCGATATTTGTGTTTTCGAGTGAAATAACTCGACCCAACTTTGTTGGATGGACTGACACGAAACAGACATCTTGTCTCCCCCTTGGATGGAGTGTAACCGCTGTGGGGATCCTTTAGATTTCCATCCAGCGCCACCATCAGGTCAAAATCTTAACTTGTGAAACGCACTGAAAAGAGAATAACACTCCCGTCAGCCGCAGACATTAAAATAGTGAACATTTTACCCGTTCAAACATCGTCAGCGTGTTCGTTGCTTATTTAAAGAAGACGTGACGTCGGTGTCTTCGGCTGTGTCTTCGTCCCGTCTCGTACGTTCTGAGCCTTCGGCAGTGATTTGTTTGTTTTTGAGCCAAAAATAAAACTTCCTGTGCTTCCCTAAATGTAAGTGTGTGTGTGTGTGTGTGTGTCGGCTCGGAGTGTGTTTCCTCAGTGTGTGTGTGTCACACCTTCTCCCTCGTTCACTCTCATCCCCGTCTATCAAACATCCTCCTCCTGTTTGCTTCAATCTATGCAACAGAATCCTCCAGTTTGGCTCCAGTGGTTCATTTAGCCCCCCCACCCACTACCTCCTCCCCCACCCCTCCTCCTCCACCTCCTCCCGAACACTCCCACGCTGTCTGCTCGTCTCCGTCTTGATCAACTTTTTGTGTGTTTCAATTCTTTGTACAGACAGAACCACGACACCTGTACGCTGACGTATGTCTGTGTGTGTGTGTGTGTGTGTGTGTGTGTGTGTGTGTGTGTGTGTGTGTGTGTGTGTGTGTGTGTGTGTGTGTGTATGTGTGTGTGTGTGTGTATGTCTGTGTGTGTGTGTGTGTGTGTGTGTGTGTGTGTGTGTGTGTGTGTGTGTGTGTGTGTGTGTGTGTGTGTGTGTGTGTGTGTGTGTGTGTGTGTGTGTGTGTGTGTGTGTGTGTGTGTGTGTGTGTGTGTGTGTGTACAACAGCTGCGCGCACACACACACAGAGACATACACACTTTGTTTTCTTTACTCTTTTGTAAGATATGATCATGTGGAATGCCTTTGGTCTTAGTGTCATGTCGTTTGAACTTAAGCTGAACAAAAGATGATAATCAAGCAACTGAGTACAAGTTGTTACATAAATATATATAAATATATATAAATATATACAAATCTATATACATAAAATAAAGCCATTGGAATTTGAAATAAATCTGTGTCCATTTTTGCTTCTTTTAAAAGTTGTGTTTGTTGTGTGGATTGAACGTCTTCTGCTGAGGAGCACAGTGTGTTCACAGTAATGTCCTATAAATGGTTGTATTTGGTGAAATCCACTTTGTGTTTTTGGCCTTTTTACAGGGAACTTGTTTTGCTGCACTCACACTCTTCTGAAGAACTTTTTTTTTTTTTTCTGATCCACAACAAATAACGCCAGAAAGATTTTCTGTTTTCAAAAACTGAAGCTGACGAGTAGCAAGAGATTTCAAACCCAGGAAAAACATTCATGCGGTGGACATCTTAGATCACATTGTTACCATGGAGACCCAGCTGTGATCGTTCATTTTGACAACAGGTGTTTGAATGAGCAATAATACTCAGATAATATTTCTGTCGGCTGCGATGATGATGATGATGATGATGATGACGACGACGATGATGGAAACGACTCCCACACAAACATCTCAACAGCTGCTGGCCAGATGTTGACGTTCTGGTTCTGCACACTTCAACACTTCAGCATTTATAAGCTTTATAAACTCATTCTATAAAAGCTTGCTTATAAAACAGTGATAGAAATGTGTTTATTAAAGTATTCCTGCGGGCACTCGGAAGTGGAGGTTAGAGTATTAACAGATGATGTTGGTAAAATTAGGTTGCAATGATGTAAAACCTATAACCGTTGACAAACCTTTACATTGATAAATGCTTTTAATCTCCTTATAAATGCTAAAAACTAAGGGGACTTGAAGTAATAGGTAAGTAATCATATCGACCCATACTTGAAATATATGAATCCATTTTTAAAAGTGACCTAAAGATGATTTGGCCAGAAACCAAAATGTGGTGAATCTTATGTATAACAGATGGAGTCGACAGGGATAAGTGAGGGAAACCAGACCAGAAGAAAAAAAAAAAGGGGGGGGGGGAATGCACATAACTTCAACAAAAACATTACAAGTTACAGGACACAGTAGTAAATAATGAAGATGCTGTTTGTTCATATAGTGGCTGTAATAAACACTGCAGCCTCCAGGGGGCGATGTTCGGCAGTCCTAATGTATTTTACTGTACGTTACACAGCAGTTAAATTGAATGTTTTATTTGAAACGAGACTTCATCTGCATGGGCAGCACTCAGCTGCTCGGTGCAACACTGCCACCTTGTGGATACAGGCGGCTTTACAGCTGCAGGACCTCCTGCTGCGTTACGTCACATTTACAACTCCAAAACAGTTAAAAGATGATATCAACAAGTCATTTCTATAAAAGAGGACATGAAGCTGTCTCCTTTCATCTGTGTCCTCGGCTGGTAATTCACAATCATTGCTGTGAAGTTGATTTTAAACTGAAACTGTGGTTTGGTCAAGTTTGTAACTACCAGTGATTGAAGATGGACTTTTGAATCATTTATCCATGACTTTTAGGACTTTATGTCCTTTAATTAGTTTTAGCTAACGGAAATGTTTATTCGTTACCTTTATTATCTTTTTTTCATCCTTTACTTTTTACTAATGGAAACGTTTGTTAACTACTTATTTCATCCACTACTTTTATCCAATTGAACGGTTGATTTGTTACTTCATTAACTTGATCTATTTCATCCATTATTTTAAAGTAGCATAACTGTTCATTCCTTACGAGCATTTTTTTTTTTTTAATCCTTTTAGTTAATGCAACTGTTCTTTCATTAACTTTTGCATTTTTTTTGTGTCATTCTGATTAGCTGCTCACCTTCATTCATTTTGGCATCGGTTACATTGTCTTTTAGCCAATATAACTGTTCACGTTATTTTTTTTCATCCATTATTTTTATCTAATGCAACTGTTTATTCATGACTGTTGGCTTCTATTTCATCCTTTACTTTTAGTTCATGAAACTGTTTATTCATTCATTTTAGTTTTTGTTTCATGACTTTGAGCTAATGTAACTTTTTATTTGTTAACGTTAGCACCTGTTTCTTCCGTTACTGTTGGTTCAATGAACTATTTATTCATTCGTTTCAGCTAAATTAACTATTTATTCATTCGTTTTGGCATTTGTTACATATGTTACTTTTAACTGTTTGTTCGATAGTTTTCTTTTGATCGCCGCTACTTTGTTTCTCCGCCTCCTTAGTGACTTGAGACAAAACTCAGTGGACACTTCTCGTCACTTGTAACTGTTGTACAACTGTTTGATTTAAATTCAAATACCAGCTAAAACTGCTTTATTTCCTCCCACAGTTGAATCCGGTGGCAGCGTGTCCCTTTGCTCAAACTCTTCAAAAGAACAGCTGTACTTGTCGTCTTACAGACCAACTTCAACAACTTCCTAAATTGAAGAGCGTTTGTAAGTCATATAAATGTAATAAACAGCTTTTATTCTTAAGCGTGCGAGCAGGAGTTTTAAAGTCGATTTATTTTCTGAAACACAGCATCAGTATCAGATTTGAGCGTGAAACCACAATCTGCCTCCTGCTGTGAGACATATTTACCTCCATCCGCCGATGAGTTTCTTCTCTCTCGGTTTCTTTTCATCGTCGCCACTTCTCTTCTCTCTCCGTCTCCATTTTCTTTGAATCTCTTCGAACCGCCGTCATTTCCTCGTTAATAGACTAAATCACTTCCCCTCACTCCCGTCCCCGCACCCACGGGCCTCTAACGGCGGCCCGCATTGCTCACTGAGGGAAACTCATCCTTGAAGGTGTTGTCAAGACGACTGCGTCTCTAACGGTGACTGAGGCGGCGCCGTGGCAACCAGAGACTCCGGTTTATCTGGTTTCATTAGCGTTGGGTTGGTTGTGATGTCGAGGAGATGGAGGAGAGGCTCCAGGCGACAAACATCCGAGCAGACAAGAGTGCGTTAAGAAAAGTTTCAACTGGAAGTGACAGATTGCTGACGTGCCGTTCATCCACACTGACTCACTCCTGTGTGTGTTTCACCCTCAACATCCATAAAACCATTCAGCCCCGTTTCTCTAAACTCCCCTTTGTCACACGGCCGGATCTCTCCGAGAGGAACGGGGAGGGATTAGACCAGAAAATAGAAAAATGATAATCCGTCAATTGAATTTCATCCTCCTTTTCAAAACATCTGATTATGTAAAGAGAGAGTTTGTGTTTGTGTGTGTGTGTGTGTGTGTGTGTGTGTGTGTGTGTGTGTGTGTGTGTGTGTGTGTGTGTGTGTGTGTGTGTGTGTGTGTGTGTGTGTGTGTGTGTGTGTGTGTGTGTGTAAAAACCTCCTCCTCTGTCACACCGAGGTGCGGCAGGCTGTTTGGGATCGTATTAACACAAATCACCCAGAAAAGGGTTTCATATTTTCTCACATGTCACAGATGATGGTGCTGACGTTTCATTAGCAAACCAAAGCCCCCTTTTTCAATTTGTTAAGCCCGTGGGCGGTCTGAACAATGTGTGTGTGACCGTGTGTGTGTGTGTGTGTGTGTGTGTGTGTGTGTGTGTGTGTGTGTGTGTGTGTGTGTGTGTGTGTGCGTGTGTCACAGAGCTTTATAAAAGGTCTGGAGGTCGAGTCTGAAGTCAGTTTAGTGTCTTATCATTGGAAGAGCAGCTATCACCACAAGGGACAAAGTAAGTACCCATTTAATCATCAGTGAAGGAAGTTCTGTGATTTGTTTTTTAATTTGAGTTTTTATTTGGGTTGTTTTTAGTCTTTATTTGAGTTTTGTTCGTGTACTTCTTCGTGCCAAACAAATGTTTGCTTTAGTAGTCGACGTGATGATTTCTGTTCAACCGTTCCGTCTGTGAGACCTTCATGCAGCAAAAACTTTTCTTTAAAGTTTATGGACGGAGTTTTATTTAAAAAAAAGATTAATAATGGATGACTGTAAAACTGGATCTAACTTTCTAAAATTCAGATTAATGTGAAGTTTAATTTCGTGGAAAGGAATTCAGATCCGTTTCCATTTCTATTTATGGATCATAAATAGACTGACTGAAGGCTGGATGCAAGCGAACACACGACATCGGACGCAGTTTTTATGAGGGTTTTAACGTGTTTTTTTGTTTTGTTTTTTCACTTTAAACTGGTTTTTCAACAGGAGTCGGATTAATCAAACCAGGCTCAGATCAGAGTGATCTATTGTTGAGATTTGGAGGTGCGTTCGACTGTTTCTCAGCTTAGTTCAGACGTAAACGAGAGTCTAAGCATTTGGATTTGACTGAGTTATAATCCAACCAAAATCTTTTGAGTAGCGAGTCTTGTAAAAAGTTTGCAGTTTCCTTCTTAAC